>NC_046661.1:43513086-43529726 GCF_010883055.1 Belonocnema kinseyi | reverse complement strand
GTTATTTAATAATTTTAATTCATTTTGGATTTTCAAATATTTTAATAAACAAATTATGTGTTTTAATGAACACAATGTGCTTCCTTGTTTAATAATATCATATGTTTTTTCAAGTTCAATAAATGAACCCTGCTAAAATGATTTATAAAATGGAGGAAAATATGCCAATGTTAATTATAACTAATTTTGGAAAAGAACTCAAGATGAACTTTTGATAAAAATATTTCGGGTTTTCTTTATTTGACAATAAAAATTTAGAGTTTAATGTTGTGTTTTTTTTCTGTAGGTAAAAGTTGCAATTCTTATATAATTCTAATACCGTATCGCTTATTTTATTCCTTAAAAAATTTTCTGCAAATCTCATTGGCAGTTT
This sequence comes from Belonocnema kinseyi, assembly GCF_010883055.1. NCBI lineage: Eukaryota > Metazoa > Arthropoda > Insecta > Hymenoptera > Cynipidae > Belonocnema > Belonocnema kinseyi. Next base: position 43,529,353 of record NC_046661.1, on the reverse strand, counting down.
TTACTTTTAAAAAATGACTTATAAAAACCTACCTATTGTTTACAAAAAAAAAAAAGATTTTATAATCCCTAAATGAAATTTTTTATCTAAAAACGTATCCATGAGATTTGCGGGGAATCTTTTCAGGAATAAAATAAGCCCTACATCGTTAGGATTGAATAATAATTGCAACTTTTACCTAAAGTGAGATTAAACAAATTACGATCAATAATTCAAAACTTACATGCACTGATAGACAAGAATAAATCAATGTAAAATGGATAAAATAGCAATACAATACGTTGCGCAACGGCGGTCAGTACTTGACGTTCACTCATGGTCGTAGCATGTGCGTGAAACATGCGCTCCCGACGAAAACTATACTACACTGTTCGTAAGGGACCCAGCTATCACATAATCAAGCCACGACCTTCAAAACATACATGCGCGCCATCTACAGCGTTTGTCTCGATCATATTTAAACCACCCTCGTAATTTTTTCATCCTTTCATCTGCGTAGGTTTCAAGTAATATGGGTATTTTTCTTTAAACTTGATTTTCATATTAATTTTGCTCATTTTAAATTCCTTTAATGTCTTTCATCCTTCCTCTGCCTTAATTCTTTAGGTTATGTTTTGCCTTAAATACATATTTTAACATTATCTCTCTTCCAGTTGGGGTTCCACGGAATAAACTTTGATTTGTTGTTTCATTTTTTTTTTAATTTTTAAAATTATTTACAAATCAAAATTAATATTCCAATTGTTCCCTACTGCCGCATCATGCAGTTGGTTTTACCCGCCGCGTGTTCCATACCGTCCCACTTAACCTACAGTACTTGATACTTAATTTCTGAAAAATTAGTTCGCTCCATTTACAAAAACATTTGTGCAGCTTGTAAATGATTACCAGCCGTGTGTTCCATAGCGTCCAACTTAACCTACAAAGCTTCATACTTAATTTCTAAAAAATTAGTTCACTCCATTTACAAAAACGTATCTGTAACTTTTAAATGATTACTTGGAGAAAATTTTAACTAATATTTGTTTCTTCAAATTCTTGCAAGTTAAAACTTAATTAGCGTTAAAGATTTTGTGCACCGTCTCGCCCCAGCTTCCCCCACAATGATAGATGGTAAGGTGTGCTACATTTTGACAGGGCGAAAAGCTTCAAGATATTACGATATTTCTATGGAAGGTGTTAAGTTTATAAATTATATTCAATACGTAAAAAAACTTTCTTGCAATCTATAATATTACAAATTTAGTTTTCCAATTTCACATAGTTGGATACGTTTTATGAAGTATGTTTTACACATTTCTTATAACTTAGATTTCCAAAAAGGATCAGTAAGTTAAGTAAACAAAGAAATACAAAAAGAAAAAAAAAAGTGTTCAAAAGTTATTAAAAGATCAGTTGAAATTAATAGTCGGTGTGATAAAATAAGGCGTGGGAACAACAAATACCGGGAATGTTCCTCGAGTATTTTTTAGCGAAGCAGAAAGGGTCTAAAAAAATACCGGAATAAACCAGGTTATGATAGAACAGGTGTACACGATTTTACAGATTATTTCACAAAGTGCAAAGATTTATGCTATAGAATTTTAAATGTATTGTATAAAAATAACTCAATTATGCATTTATTTACACTCATCATACACAATACCACCTTCTGTACGCACAGTACTGATACGCGGTTTTGACATTATGCAACAGTTCCCGGTACCTATAGGTTTGTTTTTTCGAAGAAGCTCAGGAAGCAAATAATAAAGTTCTCCGAAAAGCTTGTATTCAAAACAGCAGAATGTAAAAAATGTAAATATTGGATAATACAGAATGAAAAAAAAATATATATTCAAAAAAAGAAAAGAAAAATGAAAAAAAGAATATCAAAATCCGTACTTCAACCTTCTCGTTATGATATTGGTGAGTCGTTCAGATTTACCTGATCAAATAAAGTTAAGGAAATTATTTTATTGAAATAACACCATTGATTATATACATAGAATCAAAAATTGGGCCGGTTATAAATGATCAAAATTCCCTTAGTTTCAAAATTTGTCATGCTATATTTTTTTATAGTGAATTAAATTACGACTGAATATCCAAAGATCCTTTAGTGTATGATTAAGAATATAAGCAAAATATAAATTCATTGTATAATGAATTCAAGTTAATTATTTCAAATTTTGTTAAAGATAGTAAGTTTAGTATTTGAGGCCAAGAGTTTGGGGTATTAAGTTTTGAGGTTTTCGGTTTGGGGTTAAACTTTTGAAGTTTAGAATTTAGGTTGTGGGGTATATTCGTTGGTATTGTAGGGTAAGTAAGAATGTGTGAGTTTGGGATATGTAGGATATGTAGGATGGGGATCCAGAGTTTGGGTTTTGAAAGCTTAATGTTAGTGGTTTAGGGTTTGGTATTTATCGGGATGAGTTGGGTGGGGCAACGAATTGCAATTCGTTAGTTTGAGGTTTATGGGTTTGGTGTTCATAGGATTGGAATTGGTAGTTTTAGGTTTGAGGTTGTGTGTTTAGGGTTAAGGGTTTAATCGCTTATGGGATAGGGGTTAGTGGATTAGGGGTTGTGGAATTAGGGTTTGGGTTTTATGGGCCTGAGGTATGTGAGTTCATAGGTGTAGGTTTAGTGTTTATAGGATAGGGGTTTAGGATTATGTAGGTTTATGGGTTTTAGTGTTTATGAGTTTTGGGGTTTATAGGTTTTGGGGTTCAGAATTTGGGGTTTAGGGTTTCGAGGTAGGGGTTTATGGGTTTGGGATATGTGAGTTCGTAGGTGTAGGTTTGGCCTTTATGGGATAGGGGCAGATATAAGAAAAGAGGTGAAAAAGGTGAATATAAAAAATTATTCGAAACAGGAACAGACTAAAATTTTATAAAAGTAGATACATACCTATTTGCATTATTCCAAATTTATTGAAACATATTGGAATAAAGTGAGAGAGTAATTTTATTAATAGCGCGAGATAAGTGCTAACTAAAGTAGATAGTACGTTGTTAAAAAAATGCGATGTTGAAACGTGATGAACAGTGATAAAATTAATAAAAATTGCATAGGAAAAGTTCAAATTGTATAAAAAGGTATAAAAAGTAATAATTAAACTAGTACGAAACCTGTAGAGACCGACAAGCATTCATTGCGCATTCACAAATCAACCGCTTGGAAAGTGAAGTTGGTAAGTCAGGAATTATATTTCTTATGTCATTATATGTATTGTAATTTCAATCATATTTTCTCTCCATTAAATTCTCTTCATTAAATTATGTCCATCAGAGTTCCATTACATGCCATTAGATCCATTTCTACACATTCCATATTTTGCGTTCCTTGATTTTTTGTTTCGACATTGTTTGGACCCAAATATATATACTCGACTTTCTTTGTGGGCTCAAAGTATAAAAATACACCCGTAAAATAAGTTTCCTGAATAATTGATACAATTTGTATAAACTGAAGGGAGGTGCTAACGCTCGTTTGAATCATTTCTAAATTGAAAGCATGGGACTCGAATGAAATATGAAGCATCGTGTTATAATGACGTCGCAATGTCAATACGACCCCGATGACCTTTCGGGATGAGGAAATATGTCCAGAAACACGGGACCTCGACCTGGAATCCGCGTCGCTGAAGACATTGGCCGCTGAGGATGTTTAATGTTGAATTTACGAATCTTCTAACGAGCCTAGGTCAACTTCGTTCTCTCTTTCAAGTTTATGTTGCCTGAGCAAGCCGGATATATAAGTATATTACAGGGGTCTCAGTACACAGATGATCATGCCTTTTCGCGATAAATATGCCAAGAGTTGGTAAACGATACAGCTGTAATGAGTTTACACGTCTTGAACTGCAAGATTTTTTCTTTCCTTGTGAAATTATCATGAAGGCAGACTTCTACACACGACTCAGTTCATTTGCATGCATCTGTAACCTACACTTCAAATATAGGAGCACTTGTACAACGCAACGACTAATCTTCGTAATTTGGCTATGAATAAATAATGATAATACTGAATAATTAATACAAATAATAAATAGCATTGAACACTCCCTAGTCTATTTTTTTCAAATTGCATGCAATAAAGAAGCCCGCCATAATGTTTGCCTCAATTGGATAATCTCAGCTATTCAAAATTCTGACTATGTAAACAATTACGTAAAATCCCGAGCTCTCTCGACTTCACGAATGACGATCTAGCTAATTCTGAAATTTATTCCGGGTTTAAAATCTTGAATTACCTTAGGATCCTCAGACTTGTTGCAAAGAGGAAAATATCATTTGCTGTATGTAAAAATAAATAAAAAATGCATTTTCGACAAAATAGTTAAATTTTCAACCTACGAAGTAACTAAGAAAAAAACGTTCATTAACTGCAAATGTTACTTTATACTTAAGTTTGCAGTTGCAAAAGTTAATTTTTAACCCAAAGAAACGCGAATTTTTATCCAAAGAGATGAATTTTTAACTAAAACAAAATAAATTTTCAAACAATAAGAATAATTCGCCACCAAAGAAGATAAATTTTCAACTAAAAAGATAATTTTACAAGAAAAAAAATGCAACGAAATTGTTCAATTTTCATCTTTAGAAACGAATTTTAAGTTAAAACAATAAGTATTCAACTAAAAATGGACTAGTTAAATTTTCGAATAAAAATTGGAATTTTCAACAAAATAGTTTAATTTTTAAGTAAATAAGATTAATTTTTAACCAAAAACGGTTACATTGTCCATTTAAAAAATAAATTTACAACAACAAATTTTTAAAAAGATAAGAATTTTCTACCAAAAATGATGAATTTTTAGCTAAGAAAGGTCAATTTTCAATTAAAAAAAACTCAACAAAACTGATAAATTAAACAAAATTAACTAAAGGTAATACAGTTCAATTTTTAGAACAAAAAATTAATTTTCAACAAAATAGTTCAATTTATAAAAAAGAAACCATTTTTAACCAATCTTCAACGAAAAAATAAAGAATTTTCCACCTAGAAAAGATCAATATTTTCAAACAAAAATGATACAGATAAATTTTCGTTTTCTATATTTATTATAGTTACTATAGTTACTGTTTTAGACAACAAATTTAATTTTCGCCAAAATAGTTTGATATTAGACATGAGAAATGAAGTCCCGATTGAAAACTATAAAATTTTAACCCAAAATTAAATAGTGAAATTTGCAATTCAAACAATGAATTTTGAACCAAAAAAAAAAACAATCGAATTTACAACAAAATACTTCAATTTTTACACAAAGGGGTGAATGCACAAACAACCAGAATAATATTCTACTAAAAAGACACATTTCTGACCAAATAATTGAATTATTAATGAAAACAAGAGAAGCTCCTAACCAAAAATGCTATTGTTACATTTTCAGGGAAAGAACGTTATTAAAAAATAAAGTTTTAACCAAATATTCACATTTTAACCAAGCAAATTTATTTTCAAATGAAAATACGAATTTTGGAACAAACAATTTTCAGCGAAAAAGACATATCAGCCGAAAAAATCTATTCCAGTAAAAATACAATGAATTTTCTAACAGATAGTCTTCTTAGAAAAGGCAAAATTCTAAAGAAATAATTTGCAACCAAAGAATAACAAATTCTCCATGAAATAGATGAATGTTCTACCATGAATACGATGGTAACATTTTTAGTATTAATAATAATTTACAAAAATACGGATTTCCAAAAAATATCAATTTTTAAACAAGAAGACACATTTTCTACCAAGACATAATTTTCGAACAAAGACATGAATGTTCAACTGAATACGATACATTTTCAAGCAAGAAGAATATTTTTCTACAAAAGATAGTAAATTTTTATTCAAATACGATACATTTTCAAGCAAACACGAAGGCAATTTCCAATAAAAATGTTACATTTTCAACCTTAGAAATGTATTTTTATCTAAAAAAATAGATAATTAACAAAAAATGGACACCAAAATCGTTGTTCTTTTTTGTAAACAAAAATTAAGATAAGGAGATCAAAAATCATCATTCTATCGACAAAAACTATTCCACTACACTAGTCGACAACATAACATTAGAACTCAATGAATTTTAATGTTTGAAAAAAATGTTCTCGCTGTTCCCCTTAACCCTTATAGTACCAGGTAGGGATCAGAGACCCATGAGACCAGGTGGGGTCGTTTCCGACCCCACCTTTTTTATTGCACGAAATCTCTTATTAATATCACAAAATCGTTTATTATCAAAATACAGCAAAATGACACTGTTTTAATTCATTTTGCCCTTAATACTTCGAATTCAGACTTTTCCATTTCACCTGAAAGCCGCTATTTTTCAAATGCGATTCCTACATTATTGGAGGTGTTCTACGTACAATGCTTCAACCAGTCACGATCATGATAACGTCTATAGTCTTTTTTTAAACCAAATTCATAGATTTTCAGGCCAACTTTGAAGTGCTGTTCGGGCCAAATGAACAGTTTTCCCCTAATGAAGCTTTCCATTACAAATTACGTCATGAAGGTAACAAAAAGCACTCTACTAGAGTAACCATCACATAAAATTAAAATTTAGGAATTCAACTTGGACTAATGTCAAAAGACGAAAAAATAAAGCGAATTTTCATAATTTCGCAGAGCGAGACTGAAGTAAATGTTACCGAATCGGAAGAGACGTTCCTCCTTCCCACACATGCGCTAGCCTGAAACTAATGAAACATTGGGTCGGGTCCGACCCCACCTTGTATTAGGAGGATTAAATACGAACTAAATTATTAATTTAAATAAATAAGACACACAGTCTACATCGTATTATTATAGTATCCACATTAGTATCCCTTCCGTATCATGCAATAAATACTCAAAATACAGTAAGATGGGCATTTAACTTGTTGCAATTAGTATTTTACATTCAATTTTCCATTAGAATGTCATGGAGTAATGGCAATAAAAATTAAAAATTAAAAAAAAGGTCAAAACTTGTGCTGAAGGTGACTTCAAGCGCATGCATAATCGCTTCAGTAGTATGTTGCTACTTGCGTCGCAGCCTTATTTTCTCAGGTTTCCACTGTATGGCGCTAGCACCCAGCCAAAAGTTTCTAACGCTGAAAAGAACTATTGCAATTACTGCGTGACAATCTAATGGAAAGTTGAACGTAGAATCCGAGTTGCAACAAGTTTAATGCCCATTGTGCTATTTTTTTTAGTTTTTGTTGCATGATACTGAAGGGACACTGTGTAGATACTTATAAGGATCTTTTTTGCTTGATATTTTTTTATTTGGTTGAAAAGGAACTTTTCTGCAAAAAAATAACATATTTAGGTTGGAAATTCAATTGTTTTAAAGAAAATTAAACTTTTTTGTTAAAATACTTCTTTTTGACATAAAAAATTGGGAAATTTTTTTGATGTTTTTCTGTTTTTTGACTTGTAAATCCTGTTTGCTGAAAATATATTTTTTGAACTAAAAAGCTTACTGTTCAATATTGGAAATCTTTTATCAAATATGAAGTATTCACACCACGAACCATTCATAAGTTCGTGATACAGACGCTTCCTCGAGGAGTCGAAATAACGGCCGACTCCATCCAAACACCGCCGAGCTTAGCCGAGTCTGATTTCTCCTCGAGATTCCCGATCTCGAGAAGTTTTGGATATCTGAGTATGCACGCGTTAAATATAATTGTATAGATTTTCAACGCCTTCAATTATACGATAGTGTCACGCGTAAGTAATGTGAGTTTGATAATAATAATGTGAGAATGATTTGTGTTTTTGTAGAAACCACTCGAATTTCCTGAATTTGTCAGTGAGTAAGAACGCGAGAAACGCGTCGGTTTAACGAGAAAGACTACATTATAATAGTCCAATTCACGCTAAGTAATTATATTGTTTATTTAGTATAAAAGCGAGACAAACAGTTCGACGGTCAAGGTGGTCTTATCCGCGAGTTCATCACATGAGAAGCAGAGGCGTTGATACCCTGGTTCCCTACTCTCATGCAAAAGATCAGGCGCTCTCTCTCTCTCTCTTACTACGAACTGCTTCTCACACTGTATTTACCACTGCTGCCTCACCTTCGACTGAATAGCTGGGTTATTAAAAGTCTACATTAATATACAAATGAAGGTGCACTACAGAACACACTACTCGCTTCTCTCCGTTGTGGAATAAATACTTCGCCTTTGTCGAAGTTCACAGAGATGAGTTTCTTTATTGTTATTACCATTTTTTAAAACTTTAGACGATTGACCTCTTACATACTCAAATTACTTTTTTAAATTATTATAACTAGTTACAGATGTTATCAGATGATATAATAGTTTCAATGTTTTCAGATCATTATTAAGAACTTTAACTGTCATTTAGGTCAAAATGGATGCATTGTTTTCTGAACTATCATAGATTTCTTAGTCTATTACTAGGACTTAGACGAATTAGAAGATAATTGCCAAAATCAACCTCAATCTGGTAGCGGCCAAGTCTCGTTTGGATCTTCTCGACCAAAGCTGAAAATTATGTGAGAATCTACATCTGCAGATTAAAGCTGCCACTACGCCTGAGGCACGTGGGAAACTTGAGTATTTCACCAAATCTTAATTTTTATTGATTGAAGATGCTTCTCTTAGTGCGCATGATTTCTTGATAAACCAGATTGAATTGTTGATTCCGAAAACTAACGTTAATGAAACGTTAAGTCAAACAAAAAATTTCAGACATGAGTCATTACCCGTGAAACTCTCTCAGATTATTTAACCAGAATTCAATGGGGATTATCAAGATTGGGAAAATTATAGGGATTTATTTGTCGTTTTTATGATTAAAAATGAAGCGTTGTCTAATACAAAAATCTTTTATAAGTCTCCCCAGTGTGACACCTAACTCGGTGTTAGAACTCCGAAAATTACGCGATACAACAAATGAGTCTTTAGCAGCTATCAAGAATTTAAAAGGTATGCCCGATTCCTGGAGTGACAAACTCGTTTTCTTAATTGTTAAGAAACTTGACGTTCCTTCTTCAAAGAAATGGGAGATACTGGTTGGATCTCGTACCGACTATCCAACGTATAAAGAACTTGTGCCCGTTGTGTAAAGAAAATCATCCTTTATTTAGATGTTTAGAATGTAGGACACAGTCAATTGATAAACGTCAAGAAATCGCACAACCGAACCAATGTTGTTATAATTGTCTAATTCCTGGCCAAAAGCCATATTCCTGTCTTAGCAAACAAAATGTGCTAAATGCCATACAGCTGTTATAAATCAGACAGATAAAATTGTTGAACCTTCTGCCAGTTCAGAAAGAGTGATATTGCTGCATTACAAGCGAATCATGTCTATAAACAATGAGATCCCATCTGTACATTTTTTAATTACTTTTCCAAATCATTTAGCTACGGCTCTGGTAGACGTTAGCGCTGATAATGGACAAGTCTACAAATTTAAAGTACTGTTAGACCAGGGATCTGAGTGGTGTTGCGCTTCAGAAAGAGCAATAAAAATCTTGTGTCCGATATATGATAAAATTAATGCTCTTGTTTAGGAAGTTGATGGTTCAGAAATCGGATCAGCTAGAAAATTAGCTTATTTTCAATTTCTTCCAAATGAAAAGGATTGTAAACTTTTGTATTTGCAAGCATTAGTGTTACTGAAGCTCACATCTTACCATCCACCTGTAATATTCGGGGGGAGGGGGGTAAAACATAAATAAAAGAATGTTTGTTGGCTGATCCAGACCCATTCAGCACTTCGAATATCGATTTAATTTTAGGTGCAGACAAATTTGGTTCATGTTTATTGCCAGGATTAAAACAAGGGATTTTAGGGACCCTGAAAGCGCAAGCAACCATTTTTGGCTGGATCCTTTCTAGTCAAGTTTCAAATCAACTATCACGCGTCTTTTCTTCTTTCTTAGTTCATCATGACGTAACATCTGAGGTACTTCATGATGATATAGCTCGTTTTTGGGTGTTGGAAGAACTCCCAATTAAATGACCTTTAACTGAAGAAAAATTAATCTGTGAACAGCAATTTATTTCTATACATAAGCGTTTAAACTCGGGAAGTTACATGGTCCGCCTATTATTCAAAATTGGGCCTCCGATGAACATCGGTAATTCTTTTGAAAGGGTCAGAATCGTGCTGACAAGAACCTTACGTCGCTTATCGGAAAAAGATAAAATCTTGGAGTAATATTTTGATTTTATGTGCAAGTATCAACATTTAGGTCACATGACAGTTATTCAAACGGAAAATCTTAAAGATTTTCTACAAACGGTTTATTTACCTCACTATTCCATTATTCGAGCGACCAGTAACTTGTGGCAGTGTCCTGATTAGAAAATTGTAGCTTAACAATTGGCCACTGCGACCTACGTTACGAAATGTGCTCCTTATCTTGCTAATAGGGTAATTAAACAATTAGAGCAAGATGATGGCCCAAACTTTTCACTTGCACAAGATGTTCTTCAGAATAATGTTTACGTTGACGATGTTTCGTTTGGTGCTGATTCCATCGCGAAAGCTGAGCAAATTCGATCACAAGTTGTTCAGATGATGGAAAGTGGAGGTTTCCGTTTGAGAAAGTGGGCCAAAAATGATAGTGAATTACTGAGTGAATGCCCTTCTTGTCAGCACGAACGTGCCTTGGAGTTTCCCCTGACTGAGCTCGTGCATTTAAAACTTCTTGGATTATGTTGGAATCCGTTATCTGATGCTTTCCAAATCAAGGTCAAATCTCAGCCTATTGAATTCCCAACTAAAAGAATATTTCTCTTGGTTGTCGCTAAATTATATGATTCTTTTTGTTGGTTAGCTCATGTGATAGTTGTAGCAAAGTTGATGATGTAAGAATTATGTTTGCGCAAGCTCAATTTAGATAAAAATTTACCAGATGATCTTCTGTATCAGTGGCTTGAATATTATCATTATCCTGTCAACTTAAAAAAGTTAAAGATTCCACGATGGACAGGCTAATTAAAATCGAAGTCAATTTGTGAATTGCACGGGTTTGCAGATGCGTCTACCATAGCTTGCGCAGCAAATGTATATTTACGCATTCTTGGTGAGTCTAATCATGCTCAGGTGGTCACTTTATTACTATCACAAACTAAAGTAGCTCCTATTTCTGCAATAAGCGTTCCTAAATTAGAGTTATGTGGTGCTGTTCTTCTAGCTAAAACGAGTAAATTTGTTTCTTCAACTATGAACCTTGAAATCGTACCTAATTATTGTCATACCAACTTTACTGTAGTATTGTACTGGCTGAAAAAACATTCTGCTAATTGGAAAACTTTTGTTGCGAATCGAATTGCCTTGATACATGATACGATGGACAATCCTGCTGATTGTGCATCTCGGGGCATCTCTTGAAGAGAACTTCTCGATCATCCCTTATGGTGGCATAAACCACCTTGGCTCGCAGGGCCTTCCACTGGTTGGCCAGGCAAACTCCCTTTGTTAGATCCTGACGTTGATTTGGAACTAATGCCACAAAGTTCTGTTCAAGTTACCAGTGTAGAAGAGGCTTCATTTTATTTGGCAGATAAATACTTTTCCTGGCCAAAATTACTTTGTGTAACGGCCTATTGCCTTTGTTTCGTCTAAATCCTAAAGATCAAAATTTCTTAGAAAAAAGGAGCTGAACCACAGTACCTATCTCTAGATTTTCAAACATCAGAAATCGACCAAGCTCGATTGTTCTGGCTTCAATCGGTGCAGAACGATTCCTTCGAAATCGAATTGAGGGGACTTTATGGGAAGGGTATTCTTACCACCAAATGCCCTTTGAAATCATTTAATCAGTTCTTGGACTCAAAAGGATTGTTGCGTTTGGGAGGTCGTCTTTGTTTTGCCCCCCATTATTTATGACAAAAAACATCCTATTATCTTACCTCGTCATAAGATCAGTGAACTCATCGCTTCACATGCCCATTTGAGATCCTTTCATAGAGGATCACAACCGACCTTACAAACTCTAAGACAGAACATTCGGATCCTAGGCGCTCAATCCTTAGTTAAAGGTCTGATAAATAAATGTATCAGTTGCGCTGGTCAGCATGCGAGTGTATCGCAGCAATTAATGGGCAATCTACCAAATTTTAGAATCACTCCTAGTGGATCCTTTACTCACACGGGGGTTGATTATGCAGGTCCTTTTGATATTCGATTGAATTGTAGTCGTGGGCATAAAAGTCAAAAAGTGTATATTTCCTTATTTATTTGCTGCTGAACTAGGTTATTTCATATCGAACTTGTAACAAATTGTTCTTCGCCTGCCTTTCTGGAAGCTTTCCATCGCTTTGTTTCTCGAAGAGAAAGACCTGCTTACATGTATAGCGACAATGGCAAAAACTTTCAAGGTCAGATAATGAGTTGAAGGAATAGCTTCAGGCACTTGAATAAGACCATGACTTGTATCATCAGCTGGATACAGAAGGAACCACGTGGCATTTCGTTCCACCCTCTGCACCTTATTTTGGGGGTTTGTGGGAGGCTGGAGTAAAGAGCATTAAACATCATTTGCGTAAGATTGTAGGTCTACATAAATTTACTTGTGAGAAGTTTTCAACTCTACTCACACGAGTCGAAGCTTCACTTAATTCCCTTCCAGTAGGTCCCCTTTAAACTGATTTTGAGAATTTTACTTATTTGACTCCTGGACATTTTTTAATAGGAGCTCTATTGACTATCTTTATTTATTGCAAGAAAGACATGAATGCTTCAACGAAAAGTCTAACATAAATGTAGGAGACATGGTGCTATTGCGACAGGATAATCTCCCTCCTGCTAGTTGGCTACTTGGTCGTATCATTAAGTGTTACCCCGGTAAAGATGGTTTTATTCGTACTGACATGTTAAAACTTCGAATTCCGAATATGATCTTCTGATCACCAAGCTATGTCTGTTACCACTTAAGTCGAGTGAAGCACAAGAGATTTATGAACAAAATTCTGCGAGTGTATAATTTACCTCTTATGTTGTTTGTTTTAGCTATAACTCTTAAAATTAAAAATTAATCTTAATTTGTTATTTTAACATATTTTTTTTGTTTTTAAGATTACTTTGTTAAATTGTTTCTTCATGGCTGGCTTCTAAGACTCACTTTTCAACTCATACCACAACTTAAATTTTTTTGAGTGCGTTCTATTTTCTTTTACCTGATTTTTTTCAGTTATGTTTTTATGTTCAAACACACGAGTTCAATATAATTGTATACATCTTCAATGTCTTAAAATATACAATGATAGTGTCACGCGTAAGCAATGTTGGTTTGATAATAATAACGTGAGAATGATCTGTGTTGTTGTAGAAACCACTCGCGTTTCCCGAATTTGTCAGTATGTAAGAACGCGAGAAACGCGTCGTTTTAACTAGAAAGACCACGTCATAATTGTCCAATTCGCGCCAAGTAATTATATTGTTTGTTTAATATAAAAGCAAGACAAACAGTTCGACGATGAAAGTGGTCTTACCCGCGATTTTTACTTGAACTTACTACTAAATAAAGACTCTACGATGTTTTCTAAGAAAGTTTCAATATCATTGACTCAAACTGAGCTGGTGCAAATGAAATCATAATAAATCTCAATTAAAAAGTACATAGTTTATTATGAAAATAAACACTGAGCACTTTCATCAATCCAAAATAAATCTTAGCACTTTTGATGCGAATTCGTTTGAGACTGCCACATTTATAGTTAAGATTATTGGTTGAAAATTAACTTCTTTTCTTGAAAATTGAACCATTTTGTAAAAAATTTAATTTTTTATCCGGAAGTGACATGGCATGAAAATTTGAGACGAAGCTCTGGGAAGGAAAGGGTGGTGAAGAAGCCATCAAATGTTTGATGTTGGCAGAAGAGAGGAGAGGGAGGGCGATAGAATTAATGAGGCGGAAAGAAGAAAGGAGGGAGTTCTTTAATGAGGGAAACATGAAAGACAGGGTTGGAGTAAACTTTGAAGAATTAGTAAAAAGAGAGATAGAAAGACAATTAACAGAAAGATGGGAGATGATTGAGGAATCAAAATATAATAAATGGTATAAGATAATAAAAGAGGAAGGATAGTACGAAAGTAATTAGAAAAAGGATGGGGGAAAAACGTGGACCAGAATAGCAAGAATTAGATTGGAAAGCGAGGTAAGGGTAGGAACTTATTGGGAAAAGAAATATAATAGAAGATGCAGAATATATAAATGGGAAAAGGAAACATGACGGGCAAGTATGGAAAGGATATAGGAGAGAAATAGAACGTAAGTCGCTTAGAATATAGTCGTAAATAATTGTAAGTAATGGTTATGTAATAGCATAAGGAGTAGTCATGTAAAATCTTAGGGGACACACTGTGAATAAAGAAGAGGATTGAAACTCTTTTTTAAAGTTGAAAATTTAACCATTTTATTGTAAAATGTTTTCGTGTTCGCTTGGTAATTCATCGATTTTGGTTAAAAATTTATTTCTTCGCTTAAAAATTCGTTTTTTTTTTGTGTACAAATTAATTTTTTCAGCTGAAAATCAAACTATTCCATTTTTGGTTCAAAAATGAGCCTCTTCAGTTGACAAATTAATTTATCTACTTTAAAGTTCAGGTATTTTTTGAAAATTCGTCTTTTCGGGTAAATTATTATTCGTCTTGCTTGAAAAAGGATAAAAAACTTTACCTTTACTTTACTTTACTTTTATTTACAAATAATTTTGCATATCATAATGAAACTGCTATTGTTTGTTGAAAATTAATTTTTTTCAATTGAAAATTCGTCTTTTTAATTGAAAATTTATCTTTTAGGGGGAAAAATCATTTTTTGATTATTCATGATGCAAATATGCCATTTTTGCAGGTGCGTTCCGCTAGCACCTCCAACACAGAATTTCAGTCTTTTTATGCCATAATTTTGGGTTGTGTTCAGGCTTTTCTCGTGCACCGATGGTGATTTTGGAACTCTTTTAATTTTCTCAAAAAACGGACTTTTGAGTGGAAGTGCTGGCCGCTAACACCTCCAGTACAGAAAATTTGGAAAATTGAAAAATCAACTGGGCAGAATCCCTATTTTCTAAGAACTACCCTTGAAATTATATATGCACCTTAACTAAATGTAACTATATCAGAATTTTGGGCTTTTTTTGCGCTCTTCGTGGACACCAATACCGACTTTTGGACTCTTTTATTTTTCTGAAAAAACCGGACTTTTAGGTAGAGGTGCTGATTGCTAGCACCTCCAGTAAAGAAAATTTGAAAAACTGAAAAAATAAACAGTGCCATAATTTTGGGCTATTTTGGGCTCTTCGAAAATTCAAAAATTAAATATGAGAAGCAGCACCTACCTTCTTAAAACTACGCTTAAAATTAAATATGCACCTGAAGTAAATGTAAACATATTAGAATTTTTGGCATTTTTTGGGCTTTTTTAAAGCACCAATACCGATGTTTGAGCTCTTTTATTTTTCTCGAAAAAAACGCACTGTTCGGTTGAAGGTGCTGTCCGCCAACATCTCCACTACAGCAAATTTAATTAGTTTTAGAATAAACAGCGCCAGAATTTCGGGCTTTTTCGGGCTCTTAAAAACTGCAAAAAAAGTATTTTTTTAAGTATTAATTAATTCAATGTGAGACTTCGTTTGTTAAATGTGATAGGGGTAGTTTATGGCGTTTCTAGTTGAAGATAGCTGAGATTGGATTCATGAAATTTGATAGGGGCGGTTCCTATTCGTTTTGGACTGTTACAGTGAGGATGAATATATCTATCAGAAGCTTGGTCCCTGTAGTGATTTTTTTAAATTTCAAGTATTTTTTACCGTTTTAATTGATGGAAGGTGAACGTTCCTATGTGATAAGAGAATTTTAAAGCTGATGTGGAATATTACTTTGGAGATAGATTTATTAACTTAATAATTTGAAAGTTGTTTGGAGTAGTTATTTTTAATTTGAGTCTGTTTTGGCGGTTTTAGCTGATGGAGGATGAGACTTGATTCGCTAAATGGGATAGGAGTAATTTTTAAATGTTATTTAATGTTCCCTTGGAGATGAGGAAATGAAAAATCTTTTTTGGCAAGTGTTTGTTTTACTCGTTTACTTATTGGTACTTAAAATGTTTATAGATTTTTTGCGTGAAAGCAGCCGAGCAGGATTTGGTTACATGCATCAGTGGTGTTTGTTTATTTAGTTTTTTCATTATTACTGTGGGACTACAGGCATTTCTAAAAGTGTTTTGAAGCAGAATACTATGATATTTTTTAATTTGGAATTTTTTCGGCAGTGTTTTTAATCCCAAAAAATCGTTGACTTTTGATTTATA
>NC_046661.1:43501562-43512986 GCF_010883055.1 Belonocnema kinseyi | reverse complement strand
CACCAGCTGACAAAAACATCATAACCAAGGAGAATGAAAAGAAAAAGAGGTATCGAGACCTTATAAGGGAGTTGCAACAATTGTACCCGGAGTATTCCGTTCAACTAATCGTCCTTATCATCGGCGCTCTTGTAGGTCCCAAGCTTTCACTTGCTAATGGCCTAAAAAGCATCCCTGCGTGTCAACAATATGTTAAAACACTTGCAAGAAAAATGCAGAAGGCGGTAGTCGTTGGGTCGCTCCGTGTCCTTAGGGAGCATGAGGCTTTTGCTGAATCGTCGTATTCATTCCTTTACAGACTGTAACCACCTATCTCACGGTCGTGAGACCTGGTTGTGGCTGAAATTTTACCGCGGTTTCGCTGGGAGCGGGTGCAATTTTCCAGATTAGCACCCGCTCCCGGTGAAATCCTGCGGTTGTCCTTATGACAAATTTTATATATATATTTGGTTTTGTTTAATATATATTTGTTTTCAGTTAGAAGTAGTTGTTAGTGTTAAGAGCTATTTTCGGAAAATATAAATTATTATTTTACGTGGGCACAAAATTAGCTCAGACCTGCGTATATGTTTTCTCGCACTTACTCCACATCTTTTTCTTTAGATGCATAAAAAGCGTGCTCGCTATTAAAAAATCCTCTTCTTAATTTCAAATTTATCTTTCTGCTGGAAACATCATTTTTTGGTTAAAAATTTGAATAATTTGCTTAAACTTCGCTCCTTTACTGCAAATGTAACAATAGCATTTTTGATTTAAAAATTCTCTTTTCCTATTGAATATTCAACTATATGGTAAGAAATGTATCTTTTTGTTAGAATAATATTCTTTTTGTTTGAGCATTTACTTTTTCCTTTAAAAATGTAAAAGTAGATGTCCCAATAATCAGGACGGTGCTAGTAATCGTTAGTTTTGAGGTGTAAGAGACACAAGTAAGTATTTTCCGCATAAAAATACAAACCTATAACATTTTTCAGTAGGTGTGGACAGTGCTGGTTGTGGAAACCAAATTAGTTTTTTTTATATAAATAGTGCACATGTGTAAAAACTGCATTTATATTGACGGTAGCGATTAATCACAAAACGTGGAAAATAGCATGATGTTTAGGCTAGGATAGGCGTTTCTTTTCTTGAGCGAAAAAAAAAAGAAAGAAAACTTGTCGAATATCGATCAATAAGTCAGTTCTCCGATTTGATTTCACGCCTTTTTGAAATTATTTAAATTATTATTTGTAATAAAATATGAAAATAAAATGTTGACACAGGCGTTCTAGTCTTCGTGACCGGTCACAATTACTCGGGCACCTATGCGTTTGAAGCGCCCCTATAATCATGACCGGCATTTCTCAAACAAAAAGGTAGTAAATAAGGATTTTACTTAATTTTCGAAAGAAAAAATTTATTTTTTATTACAAGAAAATAATTTTTATCCCGATCAAGTCATTTCTTGACATATTAAAACCTCAAGGGTGGTGGATAAATCCGACTTTGAATTTTTTTATAGGTACCGCACTGATTCAATACATATATTTCCGAAGGATTTGAGAACGAAAGAAAGAGGACTTGTCGAATGTCCGGGATTTTGGTAGATCCTTGGATCAACAAAATGTTAAAAAATCAAACCTTTCGTTATGGAAATAATTATTTTTAAGAGAAATATTAATTTTTGCAAAAGACATAAATTAGCGGGTAGCAGACGACAGCATTTTAACGGTGCGAATCGTTCTCAATTTTTTTTACTCATAATTCTGACATCATAAAAGAACTCTCGAACCCAAGAATGTTTTCTAAGGGCTCGTCTTAATGATAATGACCCTAAATTTTTCCGAAATACGTTGCGAAAAAGAGAAAAATGCAGAATAAACTGACATGTCCTATGTGTTCGTTGTAACTGTGTTTGTGATCAGTCACCTGGGTAGCTGTCACCTTCGCGCCATGCACGGTATCGGGGCACCCATCCTTATCGACCGCGGATCAAGACTACAATTCTCAAAGAGGAAAGCCTCTTATTTGACATTGACGTTTTGATGAGACTATAATCCACCGATAGTAGATCAAAAGTAACTAGACACGTGTTCCGAATTTTTTGGTCCCTTGTAAAAACTATTGGCATTTGTAAATAGTAAATCACATTAGCCAAGATGCCCAAACTCTACCGGTTCGCGCGCATATGCTTCCGTCAAGCTCCGCCGCGCCGGTATAGTGGTAAAGAGCGTGTCTGGCGAGCACACCGCAACAATGGAAGAAATGAGAATCAACCGAAGATTAGGCAGTTTTCAGTTGAGAAATAAATACAAAAAATGCGAATACAATTTAGAAATGTATTGTTGGGCAACTTGATAAATCAAACATTTAGAAAGAAAAGTCAATATTTGCCAGTTATGTAATTTTAGAATTATTATCAATGTGGAAAATTCTGCAATATCCAGAATAGTTGTTGGGCGGCTAGATAAGTTTGAAATTGCCTATGCGTGTGGGACATAGGGGTAAAACGGACCTCGGCCTGAATGTGTGTGGATATGGAGGCTCTCCTGAGTGATTTTGAAAGGATCCCT
This sequence comes from Belonocnema kinseyi, assembly GCF_010883055.1. NCBI lineage: Eukaryota > Metazoa > Arthropoda > Insecta > Hymenoptera > Cynipidae > Belonocnema > Belonocnema kinseyi. The sequence goes on along the minus strand of NC_046661.1, from coordinate 43,510,434 downwards.
ATAAACGGGCTTTCCTGGTATGCATGATTGCAGTACGATAGAAGGGTAAAAGAGCCCAGCAAGGGAACGACCTGCGGCCCGCAGAGCGACTAAGAAATAGCCCTCCGTTGGTTTCGTCGCTGCGAACGGGTATTCATCGAGTGTCCCGCTCAATGCGATCACCCCCCAAGCCATTTGTGTAGAGTGATCGTGCCCGTGACACTTTGGCACTTGGGGGTTACGAAGGTGTCCTGAGGGCCTCTCCAGGAACCGAGATGAGCTCCTCGAGTAATTAGTCTCACCCCAGCATGCGGAGTACTTCAGGGGCGGACCTTTATATCCCTAGCTACTCATGCGAACCAAAATGATCACGCAAATTAAATCGTTAGAGAAGGAGAAATGGTGGTCGCGGAGGGGGGAAAGGGGTTGCGATACCTAGTACATCGACGACCACATCGTCGATAACTAGAACCGAGGCTCAAAAGCAAGAAATGGGCTCAGAGGACACAAGGCAGCCCAGAATCCAACGAACGGCGAATCGACAGGGGCTGTATTAACAGCCGTTCAAAGGCTGATCCCTGACAGTGCTAGTGATCCAAGATTCAGGACCTCGTTCTGTAGGGGAGGGGTCTTTATGTTTGTGACAGCCGACTAATCTAATAAACTAATCTCGCTAATCCAAGAACCCTGGTTAGTTCAATATACCGTTAGGGGTTTAGGGGGAGGAGCTGTTTTTATTTCACAGGGACCCAGGACGGCCGATCCATGAGCTTACGTACTGGCGAAGGGATTCAATGTCGTCCTGCTGTTTAACCTATGTTCCAGAGACCTAATGGTGATAGTCACGAATCTCAAAGACATAGGAAAGCTAGGCATGGGATCGGCTTACTTTCCATATGACAGCGATACCAATCCACCAGTGTAAGTACGTAAACTAGTGGAATACTGCAAGTTAAGGGGTCTCCCTCTTCATCTGGGGTGCGATGCTAATTCCCACCATACTTTGTGGGTCAGCATGGACGTCAACTAGTGGAATACCTTATCACCACAGATACGAGATGGAAATCACTGTGTGCATGGGCCCTAAATGAGCCAGAAAGCCAACAAAAGCCATCAAATCCACTTATGAAAATAACTGTCGACCTTCAAGAGTCCGAAAGGCTGGGGAGATTCACTGGTGGAATGGGAAATTCGAAAAGCTTCGCAGGGAAACCAGACGGAGGTTCAGGCGTGCCAGTACTGGCAAAACGGAGGAACTATGGTCCTCATTTATGACAATGAGGGATAAATATAGGAGTGCAATACGCAAAGCGAAGCATAAAACCTGGACTAAATTTTGCACTGGCATCGAGAAAAGAGCAAAGGCGAATAGACTGAATAAGCGCTTTCTCGAAATCTGAATACCATTCTCGGCACTCTGAAATATGTTGGCGGGGGGTACTCAGAGTCTGACAGGGATACCTGGCGAGATCATCGTTGGGCCGATTTTGAGACTTTCTAGGGATAGTCTGACGTTGGGTGACATTCCGACGGCATGGACGGGTGCGAGAGTAGTTTTCATTTCAAAGGTGAGCAGGATCGGGTACACTTCACCTAAGGATTTCCATCCCATTAACCTCACATGTTTATTACTAAAAACAGGGGAAAAACTCGTGGACAGATACATCCGTGCTAAGGTCTTGTCAAGTAGTCCATTTCACAAGCAACAACATGCCTATAGTGTTGGTCACTCGATTGAGATGGCATTGAACACAGCAGTTGACCTAATCAAAGGACAAGTGAAGCAGAAAGGCCTCGCGATCAGAACCTTCATAGACATCGAGGTAGACTTTGACTACACCTCTGTAGAGGTGATCAGGGCGATTATGATCGCATACGGTATGTCCATTGCAGTCGTGGAATGGACCTTCCATATGCTCGTCAGCAGGTACCTAACTACAAATAAGGGCGATATCACCTCATGCGGAAACGTCGACTTGGAATGTCCGTAGGGAGATGTTTTATTACCCCTGCTCTAACGCATTGTAAAAAATTAATTGCTTAATCTGCTAACAAATCAGGGCCACCACATTATAGGCTATGCGGACGATATACTAGCTGGACCACAACTGGAAATCAAAGGACGACCTGGGAGTCATCCTGGATAAGAAGCTGTCATGGAACGAGCACCTGGAAAACAAGTGCAAGAAGCTAGTAGTGACTCTCTAGCTCTGTAGGAGAGCCAGAGGGAAAAGCTGGGGCTTGAAAACGGAGACACTTATGTGGATCTACACAACGATCCTGCGACCCAGACGAACCTATGCAACGGTGGTCTGGTGGAGCAGAATCGAATTATCTATTGTGAAGTCTCGACTGAAAAGGATCAGAGGACTGATTCTGCGAGGCATCACTAGTGCCTTCAAGTTGACACCCACGATGGCTCTTGGGGCACTAATGGGTTTAGATACCCTCCATCTTACAATCAAGGCCGTGGGTGCGAAGGCGGTCTGGAGATTAAATATGGTAAACGATAGCAGTATATCGACAGTATTGCAAATACCAAACGACATTGCGAGGAGGCCAACACTGAGCATACTAAGAGACAAAATGTCCATTCGTCGCTTCCTCTTTGACAAGAAGTATTAAGTCAGCCTATCCACGACAGAGCAACAGCTTATCAGTGATGAGCCATTTCAGATGGCTCCAGGAACAAGGAGAATGCAGGTGCCGGGGTATATCATAGAAGGAATTTAATGGGCTCCATAATTACGATGGCGTCCTACGCCACAGTTCTGCAATCCAAAATTATGGCCATGCTCCAGTGCGCCTAAAAGTCAAAGGAATATGGCAATAAAAGAAACATTCGTGTCTTCTCAGACAGTAGGGCTGCTATCATGGCCCTGAATAGAACAACGACCACGTCGCTACTTGTTTGGGAGCGCTTTGAGGCACTGGATAAGTTAGCGACAGACAACTGAGTCACTCTTCTTTGGATCCCTCGCTGAAAAACTCTTGGGCTCAAAGCTGAACTCTCACCGAGCAAAGGAATTACTCAAACTCGGGAGGAACAAGATCAATGTCCTAACAGAAATCTGTATAAGCCACGGCAAACTCCGATAAAATTCAGCAATGTTTAATATTCCTATAAAGTTTAGGAAGATTTCTGTAAATAATTAGTATTTTCACTGATCTTTTAGGCAATATTCCACACATTGTAGGGAATTTTCCCTATTTAAAGTTCGGGAAAATTCTAGAAAGCTTAATTATTGTTAGACAGTATCATAGGGAATTTTCCGTATCAAATCTTGGAGAAAATTCGCCACTTTTTGGTTAATATTACACAAGGATGATTGGGACATATTTCCTACTAAACTTTAGGGAAAATTCCCCATGTGCCCTTCTTATTTTTGTTTTCTATAAGCGCCTCCCAGGTTGTCCTATCTATGCTTTCCATTATCTTATTTTAGAATTCTATTCGCACATCCGATTTCGGTAAGTTCTCAATTTTTATTCGCGTTTGTTTTGTTTTCTTGGTTTTATTTTTTCTCCATCCCCGACCTAAGTTAATTTTTGAGATCAGAAGGTAATGATCAGTTTTGCATTCAGAACCCATCATGATCCTTGTATCTGTCAATTGCTCTCTTGGTGTTTCATCTGCAATAACAAAGTCAATTATACTGTGGCTATCTCCTTTAAACAAGGTGTAAACTGTAAAAAATTATGGGAATTGTCCCAACTGTTCTTTATGGAAAATTACCAAATTCAGTTAGACACCTGAGTATAAAACCTCAATAATTCGTTTTGACCTATAAATACTAAAGAACTTCTTCTATTATCTCATTGTTCTTTTGTATAGGAAATTGATTTGGTCAAATCAACGATTACTGACCGATTCAATAACCAAAAAATATTAATATGATTCGATTATATTTTATTGAAATTGTTTATTTTATTTCTACATATGCCACGCGGTTACGCACACACACGCACGCGCGCACACACACACATTATACGAGGTGTGTTCAAAAAGTAAGGTGACTTTTCAATTTTCTGCGGGCTACGTACATTCAAGTTTTAAATTTTTGTTTTGTTGTGTTGGTACACGCATCACGATCATATGTTCACAGTTTTGATTATATAGCTCCGTTTGTTTTTCTGGCAGAGGCGTAAAAGGTTAGAAGGGTTTGGTGTGCTCGGCGATTTTATTCTTCGAAAAAAATGGAGCAAAGAGTTTGCATTAAATTTTGTGTGAAAAATGGAATCCAATGCTCTAAAACTCTTGAAATGTTGACAGTTGCATACGGTGAGTCTACTCTGAGTAAGAAAAATGTGTATAAGTGGTACAAGCTGTTCCAAGAAGGCCGAGAAGATGTCGAAGACGAACCTCGCCCTGGACGTCCCAGCACGTCAACAACAGATGAAAACGTTCAAGCAGTGTTCATTAATTCAAGCATGAGACGTGTGTCAGCGAAATTTCTTCCAAAACTGCTTAATTTGGGGGATAAATCGTGGGTATATGGTTATGAAGTCGAAACTAAAGCCCAATCGTCTCAGTGGAAGCATCCTGAGTCTCCAAGACCGAAAAAGCACGTCAAGTTCGGTCAAATGTGAAGGTTTTGCTCACTGTCTTCTTTGATTACCGTTGTGTAGTGCATCAGTAATTCTTACCACAAGGTCTTACGGTCAGTAAGAAGTATTACCTTCAATTTATGCGCCGTTCGCGAGAGGCGATACGCAAAAAACGTCCGGAACTTTGGAAAAACAATTCGTGGCTTTTGCATCACGATAATGCACCTGCTCATTCATCGTTGCTTGTGAAAGATTTTCTGCCCAAAAGCAGCACCACAGTCATGCCCCAGCCTCCATATTCACCGGATTTGGCCCCCAGTGACTTTTTTCTTTTCCCAAGACTGAAGAGACCCATGAAAGGACATTGATTTTCAACAATTGAGGAGATAAAAACTGCATCGCTGAAAGAACTCAAGGATATACCACAAAATGATTATTAGAAGTGCTTCGATGATTGGAAAAAGTGTTGGCACAAGTGTATTATACCTAAGGGGGATTACTTTGGAGGCGACAACATAAATTTCGAGGAATAAATGAATATTTATTGAGAAAACCATAAAGTGACCTTATTTTTTGAACACACCTCATATATATATATATATATAATTAAAAATTTGTCGTGAGGACAACCGCAGGATTTCGACGGGATCGGGTGCTAATCTGGAAGATTGCAGCCACTTCCAGTGACACTGCGGTAAAATTTCAGCCACAACCAGGTCTCAGGACCGTGAGATAGGTGGTTACAGTCTGTAAGGAAATCAATACGACGATCCAGCAAAAACCTTGTGCACCCTAAGAACACGGAGCGACCCAAGGACTACCGCCATCTGCATTTTTCCCACAAGTGTTTTAGCATATTCTTGGCACGCAGGGCTGCTTTTTAGACCATTAGCATGTGAAAGCTTGTCACCTCCAAGAGCGCCGATGATCAGGACAATTAGTTTAATAGAATATTCTGGGTACAATCGTTGCAACTCCCTTATAAAGTCTCGATACCTCTCTTTCTTTTTATTCTCCTTGGTTATGATGTTTTTGTCAGCTGGTGCCGAAAATTCGATAAAGAACATGGTTCGCTTCTCGAAGTCAAAAAGAACCATGTCCGGCCACGAGTGAGCAACAGAAATAATTGTCGAGAATATAAAGTTCCAGTATATGCGGCACTTCCCATTCTCGACAATCAACTCGATTTCCCTCGCAGCATTTAGAGCAGCGATATTAAGGTTAATGCCGTAAGAGAGACAGAGATTGTAATAAAGCACTCTTAGTGCCGCATTGTGCCTTTGAATGTAGGTCGTTCCCGCGTGAGTTGAACAACTAGATAGTATGTGAGCTAAATGCTCGGAGTGTGCATGGCATGCCCTGCAGCTATCATCAGGAATGTCTTGGCTCAAAATGTAGCGACGGTATGTTAAGGTGGAAATGACACCGTCCTGGCATGCAAAAATAAAACCCTCTGTACCAGACTTCAATACGGGCGACTTAAGGAAAGCAAACGTTAGCTCACAAGACATTGACTTATCCTTCACATTTCTGTGGAAGATACCGTGCATCCTCTTATCGAGGAGCTATTCACGAAAGTTTTTCTGTTGTGCTTTCTTAATCCGGGATTTCTGGAGTGGGTACTCAAGATAGATAAGATTTGATGCATTTTGCACACCCCTAATACTGAAGTCAAGTCCGTGTGTTTCAGCAGCCTCCTCCGCTGCTTTGTACAGAAACGCTCCTTTGCCCACTTCTTCGTCATTCCTGACCATTTTAAGAAGAGGGTCTCTTCCCTTTGCAACTCTATGTGCTGTACCCAGAATAATTCTGTTGTGAAGACATTCAATACTTAATATTACGCGACTCCCTTGACGGCGTGAGCTGTACAGTCGCGGAACGGAAGACTTAAAATGCATGCCTTTGTTCATGTGCATAACCTTTCTTGTCCCGATATCAAGGGATCTGAGCTCGTTCTTCGTCCATGGAACTACTCCAAATGAATAGAGTACTACCGGGACGGCAAGGATGTTCGTTGCAGATACTTTGTTCCTCGCCGACAGTTCGGAAGACCAAATCTGTCGGATGAGACGTTTGTATCTGCTTCGTAGAGTATCCTTTATAGATGTCACATCCTGAATGCGGCTCTGTGGCACGCACAGGTATGTATAAGTCTCTCCAGCGCAAAGATGTCGTATAGCGCTTCTATCAACGAGCTCAGGATCTTCAAGGAAGCCATTAAGTTTTCCTCGCTTGAAATAAACCTTGGCGCATTTGTCTAACCCAAATTTATTCCAATTTCCTTAGTATATCGCTGGACAATCCCTAGAGCTAAATGTAGTTGCTCTTTGTTTTTAGCATAGACCTTAAGATTGTCCATGGAAAATACATGTGTGACCTTGTACTTTCGATCTGCAGGTTTGCCGCACAAGTACGCGTCGGATTGGCGAAGTGCTAGAGATAGTGGCAATAATGTAAGGAAAAAGAGGAGTGGGCTCATGGTGTCGCCTTGAAGGACAGCTCTCTGAAAGGTGACCTTGTTAGTTGTCGCACGAGTTTTTCCAGATGAAATAGTAAATCTGGTTTTCCAAAGCGTTTTCAATCTCTCTATGCACCGAACTATTTGCGGCTGAACTTTTATGATTTCCAAAAGACAGATGATAAGTCTATGGGAGGTCGAATCGAAATCTTTCCGATAATCAATCCAGGCCATCGATAGGTCACGCTGTTAGAATGCTGCATCTTTACAGACACATCTATCGATGAGCAGGTTCTCCCGACATCCGTCTACGCCTTTCTTTGAGCCTCGTTGTTCATATATTTCTTGCCACACAGGTTCAATTTCCCGAACAATCCTATCATTTAGGATAGCTGTGAACATCTCATAAAGTGTGTTCAGACAAGTTATTCGCCTGTAATTCTTCGGGTCAGCTAAGTTGCCTATTTTCGGCTGGTGTATTGTGCGCCCTTCCACCAACCACTCCGGAATCGGCTCTTCCGACTTCAAATATAAGGTGAAAATACGGGCCAAATGCTGATGGGTTGAAGAAAACTTCTTCCACCAGAAGGTTTTGATACAATCTGGTCCCAGTGCGGAATAGTTCTTCATCCCTCTTAATACTTTTTTCACCTCCTCGGTAGTGATGCGTGGCCATTCTTTATATATATATATATATATGTGTGTGTATATATATATATTTCATACAGTTCATCGATGCTATATGCATCATGCCTGATTGTTCTATAATGGTTACATGGTTAGAAATTTTTCATCCGAAACTCAGTTTCTAATAATAATATAATATATAATAATATTTTTTAATTATGACATATGATAATTAAATTATTATTATTTATTATGTCATAATAAATTATAATTTCGCTGCCGCCATCATTTCAACCATGCTTCTTTGAGCTGGTAGGTCGGAAGAAAATCCACCAGGGCGCGACGTGCCGCCTCTCTTACAACAAAAATGACGCGTCTAGTGTTAAAGAGAGCAGCCGACGCAAAGCAAAGGCTGCCGTTATCAGAAGGGGTTTCTTCTAAGCGAGGCTCTCCTATTGCACTTCGGTCAGCTTGACCATTGTTTTTTCAAATTAATATTCCACAAATTTTAGAAAAAATCTACATTTTAAACATAGCATAGAAGAAAATCCCAATCAAGCAATATTTCACCAATTTTGGGGAGGTTTCCCTACCGAAAGTTCGGAAAAATTCCCAACCTAAAGAGTAATTTTTCATCTATATTGGGAGCTTTCCTCACGAAATGTTTGGAAATTTCCTAAACTCTTCGAAAAATTCCTATCACTCTTGAAGATTTTGGTCTTCGAACGTTTGGGAATATTCCCAAAGTGATTGCGTGAAAAGCTTCCCTAACTTGTTAGAAAAATTCCCAAACAATTTTTTACCGTATAAATGTGGATCACTTTATGCCTAAACCAAGTATCTGTAATAAACAGACCCCTTTCTAAGCATAAGCGAACTAATTTATCAGTTAATTATAAAGTGTTTACTCAAATTAAGCGTCTTTTTATTTATTTATGTTTAATTAATCATATTTTAACCAATCTCAGGAAAAACCTGCGTAAAAAGCTCATATAATCCATTTACAATAACCCTGAGGTATTAATTATTCCCAGAACGAAACGTGTAGAATGCCTGTTTTGTGAAGATTTGGATTTACAATTAGAATATCAAAAACGCAGCAGTGGAGAATTAAAAAAATTTTTTTTTAGTTATTAGATGCATAAATATTGTTAACCTTTTGCGGATGTTATAGAATCTCCGGCGCGCTAAGTCAGCAGGATGAAATACAATGCGTATTGTAATTCTACTAATAAATTTTATTCTAAGCCCCCCCCCCAC
>NC_046661.1:43500195-43501462 GCF_010883055.1 Belonocnema kinseyi | reverse complement strand
TGAACTACTTATTATCGGGGGCGGCGAAGTATCCCCCGACGAAAGCTACGTCGGAAATTGTGATAATAAATTATGCAATATACGGCGTTGTTTCCGACATGGATGACCATCTCGTTGCCGACGTAGTTCATGCATTGTAGATGAGGTCGTGTCTGAGGACAAATATTTTGTGTAAATAGTTTTTTTATGGGCCGTGAATTAAAAAAAAACATCAAATGCAACCAAAACTACGACCCAAGACAGATCTATTTGTGAACGTCTTCGGTAAACATTTATAAAATTAACTTTTCCATACATATGTCAATACCTTGAAAACAAAAATTCATTCACTTGCATTTGAATGGGTTTTTAGGTCTTCTGAATTGCGTATCTGTCAGTGGAATTCCAGATAGCCGCCCATAGGTTAGAGTGAGTTTTTAATGAGAAATCCACTTTTTTAATCGGCCACGTAATTTTTTTCTCGGAGCTATTCAGTAGCGATTATGAATCAGCATTAACCGATAGAGGAACGATAATTCCGATAGAAAATTAATAATTTAAATAAAATAAGTATTATTCAAATAGTTAAAATTATTCATTAAAAAATAGTTCAGTGGCCACCTTTAAGAAAATACTGGCATACATGTAGTCTCTTTTTATAGTTTCAGGTATTTTAATTCATTTTGCTGAACATTTTTTTTTATATTTGCATCACACCACATGAGAATGTTAAAAATTTATTTCACATTTACCATATATGAATTTTAAATTTACAAAAACTAACACTCACGTTTTATCTTATCGAAATTGTCTTTACCAAAAATGCGGGTATTGAAATTCCAAACATTTGGATGTTTGTGGTGCAAATGGATATAAGCGAATTGCGGAGTTTGTTTCTAACACGTGGACACGCTGCAGCCCTTAGCATGTGCACTGAATAAGTTGAATGTCACTGATGCTTTAATTCAGTGTAAATCTTATAATTCCTCTACAGAAAAATCTAATGAAACTACTTTAAAAAGAGAATTAAAACTAAATAATCATTGAATTTATGAATAAATTGTCGCATTAATTATAATATATTACAATATAGTTACATTCGAATTTCTATAACTTTTTATTAATCAGCATTGTGTTATTTAAACTTATTATCTCATACTTCTCATTCGAAGCAATTAATTCTTTAAGGTTTTAATCTGCATAGTCCACTCTGTTGGACATGAGAAATTTACTAATTGTCCATTAGTAATTATTTGTATGAAAAAGATGACGGAACTAGTTGAAAATT
>NC_046661.1:43492370-43500095 GCF_010883055.1 Belonocnema kinseyi | reverse complement strand
TGCGGCCTTCACTGTTTACGTTTCGATTGCCCCGCCTTAGTGCCAAGTCTTATTAGCAGGCAGCCCCCGATACTGGAACTAAACCGCGCCTCTAGTGTAATTCTGAGTATTTAAAAAATACTTCAAATAAAAAATAAACCAAAAGCCAGAAAGAGGTATTTTCCTTTCTTCTTTTTTCTTTCTTACCACCTTCATTCCTCTTTCTCTCTCTCTCTCTCTCTCTCTCTCTTTCTCTCCAGTCTTTCTTTGCTTATAAACCTTTTTATTTGACATATTAGTAAATTAAGTCTGCATTCTGTGATTGTGAGAATTTTTCCTAAAGATTAGACTCTAAGCCATTGTAGTTTTTTCTTTTCTTGTGATTTCTATTTACTTGAAGGTACGAGTTAGGTCGAATCAAAGCGAGACTTGCTCAGCTCACGTCCCTGACTATAACATAACCCTAGGCAAGAAACTGGTCACGAAAGAAAACGGAGGTAATACTTAGCACAGGCAGGTGTCTGCGATACGAAATAATAATATTTATTTATTAGTCCCTCGGAACCTGTGTGGCCTATATTCACGCTGATGGAATTCAATCTACAGCAAGATAGCTTCGCTCATTGTTGGCACCTGCTTAATGGTCTACAGACACACGAAGTGCCATCGAGGACGTTGCAACCCACATCAAAACTGATTATATGCATTAAGGGTTCTCCATTACATCACGCTTTGAACAAACATACTACAATCTCCATTCTTAAGATAGTTTCAGATGTTATTAATCATTACAATTAGGACTTTTAGATATATACCGCTAAAGAATTGATAAAGAATTTTTTCTCTCTCAACACATAAAGTTTGAAATAAGTCACATGTGACTTCCCACATATTAATCACGCATGTAACTTATTGAATATTGTGACATCCCGAAAATTTCACTTACATGCAATGACGAAAATTTGCCATGGGTCAAATTATGCTTTGTTGTCGCCATCACCTGCCACAATCGTGAAATGCGGAATATTTAACTCGTCGGAAATATGACTTACGCTAAGTAGTACAATACGTAGGTAACATTGATCATACATAAATAGTGTAACGCTCTTCCTCTTCGGATTCATATTCAGGGGCTCCAAAATAATAAAAAAAACTGCAGGGTACCAGCTTCTGATAGTGTGCGTTTACCAAGGTGTGGGAGTAGGATTTGACCGCACTGAACGACGGTATCTCTTACGAATTAATCAGTTAATTTGCAACTGTTCACTCAAATTAAATGTATTTTTCTTCTCACGATTAGAATTTCAAAAATTCAGCAGTAGAAAATGTAAAAGAAACATTTTTTTTCTTAAAGTATTAGGTTCATAAATATTGTTAACCTTTTACGGATGTTATAGGATCTCTGGCGCGCTGAATCAATGGGGTTAAATACAGTGAAACAGTGAAATATGCACACTAGAGTTGTCCAAAAACGCCTTTCGAGGTACAGGGTAGGTCACGACCCTTCCCCAAAGTTTTTATTCTCCGCGGAAGTAAAGCCGTACTTTGCGTCGAAATAAAAATATTAACACGTGCCACAAGAGGCAATTCAAAATCCTATTTTATTAACATGAGGAAATTTCGAATTTTCTAAAAATCCAACTCATACTCTAGGGTTCCGTCATCTTTTTTATACAAATAATTACTGATGGACGTTTTTTATATTTTCTATGACTTTTCGAACACTCTTTTAATATTTAGGTACACTGAGAAAACTATATCGCATGAATTACAATATATATCGTAATTCCTGCGCTATATATCGTAATTATCGCATCATTATTAAGCAAAATCGCGATACCGTACATTGCAAGTTTTTACATTATATGTATACCGCATAATTGTGCAATCTATAACGTAAGAATTTAAGTTTATTACACTATCACATTGTATTTCTTCTTTTGTGATCTCGCGAGGGTTCGAGTAGTCAGAAAGCGATCACAGAAAAAATTAAAGTTAAAGTTCACGTCGATTCCAGGTGAAAGATTCACCAGTACAAAAATTAACCTTGCTAGATAAACTTTACATAACTCGAAGATAATTTCCGATTTGTAACCTTGTCTGGATAATCTTTCATATTATAATCGCTCCATTTTTATTCGAGGTGTAGCGACAATTACGAAGCCAGCACTATCTAGCGTCGTTCAACTTGATTAAACTTGAGAGAAATGGGGATTTCCACCTGTTAGTTACATTTTGCGCTTTGGATAAATGGTATTAAATAAGTTCTAATTCGTCTACAATAATGTGATTTATTTCGGTGGAAATATATCAGTAACAACAAATTTTTTTGTGTGCTTCTGTTGTTGATTCTACATGTTTTACCAAAAATTGCTCACTTCAGCGCGACACATTCGACGAGTTCAGAATTATTTTCCTAACCTCAGTGAAACTTTCGCCGAAATATGTTTAACCACTAACCGTTGCAGGTCTTATTTGAAGCAAATTTTTACTTTTTTCTGTGATTGTTTTAACTCTGGTATCCCGATTTATAGCTCGAACTCACTCATACTCTGCTTTCTTCCCATTGCTGCCAAGGAAGCCGTAGCAGACGACAGCAACCAAATTCAACTTTATTTTTTTCTGTGATATTGGAACATTATAATATCGTACAAAGCTCCGGGACCTGATCGTACGTTATCATATTGCGCTTTCTTGCAATATAGAGGTTTTGCGATATCATTGTGCGATATCTCTTTCTTCGTGTAAGTATAAATTGTTTCAACAATCAATTATACCAAAAAAATGTAAAAAATAATCGTGCTTTCTGATTGAAATGTGATTCTTGGTTCTTTTTTGGAGTTGTAATTTTTTTTAAACATTATATAATTATTTAAAAAATTAATTGTCTTTTAATTACAACATTCCTTAGAAATTAGCCAGACATTTTGAGGAAGAAGTGCTGCATTTTAGGTAATTTATCAATATTAAAATATTAAAAACATTACTTTAGTTAACTTTGTACAATTTATTTATAATCACCCGTGTGGAAATAATTCCTGGCAGACTGGAATTATTCTAGCGCCAGTACTGGATTATTCGTGGCTGTCTGTTCACGCCGAATTAGATTGGCGCTCTTTTAGCCCTATCTATACCTACTAGATAGAAAAATCCATCACGCAGTTTTATGTAGACGCACTAATGTCGCTAACCAAAATTTGACACCACATTAATATAAAAATTCCGTCTAAAATATAGCTTGGCTCTAGAAAGTACTTCTGTTTGGAGTTTGAAAAAGAAGGCGTCATTTAAAAACTAATTAATAAAAGATAACAAATTACATATATTGCTTATAATCACGCCACTTTTGAAGTTTCGCCAGTCTTCCGCAACGTTGATGCAGTGCTCAAATGAAAGGAAATAAAAGAAATAAAGTTGCCTATGTTGTCAGTGTTGTCTAATAGTGCAGTTTTGGTAATTTAATTCATCACTAAGTATCGATTGATCTGACGCACTATACATTATTTATTGTTAAAATATCAAATAAAAGACAAAACTAATATGAAAAGTTATTGCTAAATAAAGACATTTTATCGTTAAATTTTCTAGGAAAGTAATTTTCCTTTTCGTATGACATGTATCCAGTACACATATACATTAAAATGACATATTTCCTAACCACAAATATTACTCGGTGTTACCAACAGCACTCAACTTTCATCATGCAATGCAATTTTATAACTGCTACTATTTGATTCAATACAGGAATAGGCTCTAATGATTAAAAATATGTAATTCTAGTATTTATGGAGTAAAATGAGATTTCAATTTTGAGGTTGGCTCCTGGTTCCAAAAAATTTACATTTAACATTATCTTTTTTATCAAAAGTATTTGGTAACATTCTACCAAAAAAGCACATACGAGCTACTATATATTCCATTTTTCTTACAGAAATCTGGAATTTGTTAATATTCTCAATGTAGCTCATGGTGCTTTTATGTCAGGAATAATTTAATTATAAAAATACGTATTAAATTTGCAATCTAAGTCGCATATAGATCTACTAGAGTTTACTAGATTCACTAAAATGCGCCAGTACCGCTGGTGTAGATAGCGGCTAGTCGATTGGAGCGTTACATTTGCGCACCGCCCCACAGTAGGGTATTTTGGATTTGCTCGTGCAAATAATCGATGACTCGTCCATTTTCAAATGAACTGAATTTTTTTGAATACTTGTGAATAAATTTACTGTCGTAGAGATATGCCACTATTACGGTTTGAATCGTCAGTACGTCAAAAAAACATCGACCAACTTCGGCAGTCGTCGGCCGATTTTTTGGGCAATTCAGATGTCAGTAATATAGTATTTGGTAATTCGTACAAACAATGCTTCGTGCTCATTGTTATTTATTTTTTTAATCATTACAAGTGCAAACCTTTCTATTCTCATTCTATTTTTGCAATAAAAGTTTTAAATAATAGTTAATAAACATTCATAACGTTAATACTTTAATTTTCAACTTATTCAACCGAGAAACGTTTATTCTGAATAAATCAACGAAATAGTATTTTATAGAATTTTAAATCGTTTTTTCTTACAGTTCTTATGCTCATTTTAATAAAAATATTATTTAAATAATTAAATACCGACCAAAATTTTTTTATCAATGTATTACGTATTATTTCAAAGTAAGGTTTCCGGACTCGGATGAAAATGTTTGGGTGTGTGAGTATCTGCTCTGATTTAACAGTAAAATTAATAACAATAATAATTTAAAAAAGTTATATGCGATATGAAATTGTTATATCAGTGACATTATACTATACTCTTTCGGCCGACGGCTGCCGACGTTGATCGACGTTTTTTTGGTGTACTGACGATTCAAACCGTAATAGTGGACGATTATTTGCACGAACAAATCCAAAATACCCTACTGTGCGCCCCAGCATAATTTCTTGAGATAGCGCGAGTATAGACTCGCGGCGGTCTAGGCTGGAACAGTATCACGCCATGAACTATTTCCATACGGGAATTTGAATAATAAAAAGAATAAAACAAGCCAATTTTGAAATTTTCAAAAAAATCGAAAGTGAGCATATTATCAAACCTCTGGAATCAAAGAGCATAAATGAATTATTGGACAAGAAAATTCAGCATTTCATAACGGCGAATTCACGTAACGTTTTTTCCCGATTTGGAATCTCAAAATCTTTCTTTAAGAAAACGCGTCAGAATAGATAAAGAATGAAGATTCCCTGCTAGGCTTAACAATTTTTAAATGTTTAACAGTAGTTAATAAGACTGCTGAAGAAGGTGTTGAATTAATATTGGACTTTCACTGATTGATAACGAAAAATACGGATCAGAAACAGTACTTACTACAAACAGTAAAGAATTATATATAATATTATATACAATAATAATGGATTTAGATTATATTTTATTGCATGATTTAAAAATATTTGATGAATATCAAGCTGGCATACTGAAAGACACAAAAAATATATATTGATATATATTTACGAAAATAATTCCATGTTAAAATTATTTCTTGAAAAAAAGATCCTGCTCCATCTGCACTCCATTGGGAATCGAACCACAACTTCTGATTTCCGGTCATGTGCTTTTCCAATTAAGCTATTAAAGAGATCAGAATAAGAACTCTTAATTCGAGAACATAACGCTAATTTTTAGCTAGATGTTAATGGTGCAAGTAATTATTTTAAAACTGTTCAATTTTTTTGCTATATCATCAGAGATTGTACCTTACCGACAGTAGATCAAACCTCCAAGCCATGAAGGCAGAAAATCTACACAATATCGATCAAGTTAAGAATCTTCAATAACAGAAAATGATTAACATCTTAATAAGACTAGATGGAAAATAATAGTTTTTAAATTAAAATTATTTCTTGAAAAAAAGGTCCTACTCCATCTTTACTCCATTGGGAATCGAACCACAAAACTTCTGATGTAGAGATTCTTCTTGTGTAGATTTTCTGCCTTCATGGTTTGGAGGGTTGATCTACTGTCGGTAAGGTACAATCTCTGATGATATAGCAGAAAAATTTTAAAAATTTAAAATAATTACTTGTACCATTAGCACCTAGCTAAAAATTAGCGTTATGTTCTTGAATTAAGAGTTCTTATTCTGATCTCTCTAATAGATTAATTGAAAAAGCATCTGACCGGAAATCAGAAGTTTTGTGGTTCGATTCCCAATGGAGTGAAGATGGAGTAGGATCTTTTTTTCAAGAAATAATTTTAATTTAAAAAATATTATTTTCCATCTAGTCTTATTAAGACGTTAAGCATTTTCTGTTATTGAAGATTCTTAACTTGATCGATATTGTGTAGATTTTCTGCCTTCATGGTTTGGAGAGTTGATCTACTGTCGGTAAGGTACAATCTCTGATGATATAGCAGAAAAATTAAAAAAATTAAAAATAATTACTTGTACCATTAGCACGTAGCTAAAAATTAGCGTTAAGTTCTTGAATTAAGAGTTCTTATTCTGATCTCTCTAATAGCTAAATTGAAAAAGCACCTGACCGGAAATCAGAAGTTTTGTGGTTCGATTCCCAATGGAGTGAAGATGGAGTAGGATCATTTTTTCAAGAAATAATTTTAATTTAAAAAATATTATTTTCCATCTAGTCTTATTAAGACGTTAAGCATTTTCTGTTATTGAAGATTCTTAACTTGATCGATATTGTGTAGATTTTCTGCCTTCATGGTTTGGAAGGTTGATCTACTTTCGGTAAGGTACAATCTCTGATGATATAGCAGAAAAATTAAAAAAATTAAAAATAATTACTTGTACCATTAACACTTAGCTAAAAATTAGCGTTTTGTTCTTGAATTAAAGAGTTCTTATTCTGATCCCTCTAATAGCTTAATTGGAAAAGCACCTGACCGGAAATCAGAAGTTTTTTGGTTCGATTCCCAATGGAGTGAAGGTGGAGTAGGATCTTTTTTTCAAGAAATAATTTTAATTTAAAAAATATTATTTTCTATCTAGTCTTATTAAGACGTTAAGCATTTTCTGTTATTGAAGATTCTTAACTTGATCGATATTGTGTAGATTTTCTGCCTTCATAGTTTGGAAGGTTGATCTACTGTCGGTAAGGTACAATCTCTGATGATATAGCAGAAAAATTGAAAAAATTTAAAATAATTCCATGTGTTGTATTTTATATTATTGATCTAGATTTTTAATATAAAACTGCTTGAATAAATAAAAATTACTTAAACGATAACATAAAGCTTTAAGCAGATTTTACTACTCCTCGAAATCATTCAATATTATGTTTCATTTAGAAAATACGATTTTAAAAATATTTTTGGAAAGATAATGGTTTACACCAATTTTATTTGTTTGCACAATTAAAAAACGGTTAATATATATTACTTTTATACACTATGCAGTCAGAAGAATAACTTTTTGTATTTCACATCTCTAACTTAATTATTAGAAGTTTTACACATAAACAAGAAGCGGTTGTTTAAATAATAACATGTTTTTTAAAATTTACTACTCCAAACGATTACTAACTATTACATTTCAATTAGAAAATACGATTATTTTTCCTTTTTTGGGGACAAAATAATTGTCAAAATAAGTTACATTTATTTAGACAATTAAATATTGTTTAAAACGACATGGGAAATATAATAATGGTCCATTAGTTACTATTTGTATAAAACAGGTGACGTAACTAGTTGGAAATTAAAAATAAGACGTAAAGATATCGTTTTTGGTGGG
>NC_046661.1:43491365-43492360 GCF_010883055.1 Belonocnema kinseyi | reverse complement strand
GGTTTAAGAATCAAATTGATTAGTATAGCTGCATTTAGCAGACACTTATCTTCATTCGCTTAAAAACTTGGCACGTTTTGATGAACCCCTGTATCATGAGTTCGATTTGTCGAAAATCTCAAATTTCCCCATGTTAATCAAATGGGATTTTGAAGTGCCCGGTTTGCACGTCTTGATATTTGAATTTTGGAAATAAATGACAGATTTATTTCCGCCAAAAATAAAAACCTGGGGGTGGGTGTGGACATATCCTTTAGCTCGAAAGGCGTCTTTGGACCACCCTAGTGTGCATATTTCACTTTTTCACTCAATTTCACCCTATTGGTTCAGCGTGCCAATCCTATAACATCCGCTAAAGGTTAACAATATTTATGCATCAAATAATTAAAAAAAGTTTTTTCTTAATTCTCCACTGCTGCGTTTTTGAAATTCTAACCGTGCGTCCAAATCTTCACAAAACACGCATTGTACATGTATCGCTCTGGGAATAATTAATACCTCAAGGTTGTTGTAACAGGATAATATGAAGGTTTTACACATTTTTTCGCTAAGATTGATTAAAATATGTTTAATTCAACATAAATAAGTAAAAATATATATTTAATTTTAGTAAAAAGTTGAAACTTAACTGAATATGCGTAAGGTTTTATCAAATTAAATTCTTTAGATGGTTCATTCAGAAAATTTTAATTGTTTTGGAAGGACTTTAAAAAAGATAATTTTCCCAAATTTTCCTTCTTAGCATTTTTAGGACTCAGGAAATATGACGTGATTGTAAACCAAGAATGGGGAAAAAACCAAACAGAAAATTCTGAAGTTTGAATATTTGCTCTTTTCAAAATTGTGTTTCGTTATGCAGATAATAGAAAACCCGGATATCTCCTTAAAGAAAAGTAATTTATATCAATTCATTATAATTTTTTCATCAAAAAGAAACTATGAAACGAAAAACTACAAACAAATCGATAATTCTTGCGGGGGGGGGGGGGGGGGGG
>NC_046661.1:43487625-43491265 GCF_010883055.1 Belonocnema kinseyi | reverse complement strand
AATACGCCAATTAGCACAAATGGTAAGTTCCGACAGTGCCTACAAGTGTACCTACTGGCCGCTAAATGGCAATACCGGTTTCATATGTATACACCTGGTAGACTGTGCAAATTGATAAATTTATGCTTTCAGTTGGAAGACGTCCCAAACGATTATGAAAAAGCGATTATCATACCAATATAAGCTCATGAAGTACAACAAGTAAAATATACTCAAAAATACTCATTTGTAGGGCAACGAAAATAACAAAAGAAAAGACTTGGGAAGTCCAAAGTGGCTTAATGCCATATTTTGTCGATTTCCAGAAATCTGTCTTTTGTCTCATGTCATTTTGCTGGATGTGTCAATTGATGCTTTGGCGTAAATGTCCAATTCTCGAACGATCGCGATTCGTTAATTGTATTTTTAGTTATAAAAGTGTGAATCATTACACAGCCACACAAAAAAGTGTGCGAATCTGGTAACGAGACACATGTATTCCTATGGATTTTGGGGCGCTGAATTCAAATTTGGTATCAAAAATCACCCATCACGTCATGGTTGAGCCATAACCTCAAAAAATGACGAAAAATCATGCACTGAGACAAATAAATTTCAAATTAATGCCAGTGATGCAAATTTTCACTTCAAAAACATGTCGACAACTATGAAAGATCAACCCTTGCCTGATATCAACTTATTTAACATAACTTTACCCAACAGAACCTGACCTCACCTAACCTGAATTAACAGAAATTTATTGAACTACACGTAAAGCTCTGGAAGCATATTTTCCGAGTAGTAAATGTGTCTACATCGAATGGGTCAACTCGAACCTAACCTAGAAATAAATCTAACCTAGCCTGACCTTACCTAACCTAACCTCACGAAACACAATTAAACTAATTGGGTTGTACCGTTGTGTTTTGCGGTACCGTTTTATTCAGCTTCAACTTAACCTGCAAAGAGGTCAAACCTATCCTAACCTAAAAAACCTGACCTAACCTAACATTAACCTAAATTAACTTCACGTAACACAATTAAACTCATTGTGTTATCCCTTTGTGTTTGCGGTACCGTTTCATTCACTTTGGCTTAACCTGCATAGAGGTTTAACCTATCCTCACCTAACAAAACCTGACCTAACCTAACCGAATGAAATTCAACCACACGTGTAGCTATGTAAGCGTGCGGTTCTCAATCTTAAATGTGTGCTATATTTATTAGGTTAACTCGATCTTAACCTACAAATGAATTTTTTTTGGACCACCCGTAATACAATGAAATGAATTTTATTGTGTTACAACGGGAACACTTAAGTTAAGTTGTGTTGCGTTAAACAAAATTTATTACGTTCTATTAAGTTAGATTCATTTGTAAGTTAAGATCGAGTTAATCTATTAAATATACCACACATTTAAGTCTGAGAACCGTACGCTTACATAGCTATACGTGTGGTTGAATTTCATTCGGCTAGGTTAGGTTAGGTCAGGTTTTGTTAGGTTAGGATAGATTAAACCTCTATGTCATTTAAGCCGAAGCTGAAAGAAACGGTACCGCAAACACAACGGGACAACACAATGAGTTTAATTGTGTTACGTGAAGTTAAGTTAGGTTAGGTTATGTTAGGTCAGGTGTTTTTAGGTCAGGATAGGTTTGACCTCTTTGCAGGTTAAGCCCAAGCTGATTCAGACGGTATCGAAAACACAACGGGACAACACAATCAGTTTAATTGTGTTTCGTGAGGTTAGATTAGGTTAGGCTAGGTTAAATTTATTTCTAGGTTAGGCTCGACTTGACCCATTCGATGTAGCACACAGATGCTACTGGGAAAATATGCTTCCAGAGCTTTACGTGTAGTTCAATAAATTTCTGTTAATTCAGGTTAGGTGAGGTCAGGTTCTGTTGGGTAAAGTTATGTTAAATAAGTTTATATCAGACAAGGGTTGATCCTTCACAGTTGACGACATTTTTTTGAAGTGAAAATTTGCATCACTGGCATTAATTTGAAATTTATTTGCCTCAGTGCATGATTTTTCGTCATTTTTTGAGGTTCTGACTCAACCATGACGTGATGGGTGATTTTTGATACCGAATTTGAATTCAGCGCCCCAAAATCCATGGGAATACGTGTGTCTTGTTACCAGATCCGCACAATTTTTTTGTGTGGCTGTGTTATTGTAAACCGTGAATTTAGTTGTGTTATAAGAAGAAATTGTGCGTTATATATTTAAACATCAGTGATACAGGAATATTTCCAAACGAGGCACAGATTTTTTGGGTGTCTTTGAAAAGCATTCTCTCAAATATTAACATTGTGAAAATAAATAAAGTGAATGTTCGAGAATGTGGACATTCACCAAGTGATCTGCATGTATATGATGTAAAACCACGAACAAAATAGTCTTAAAGAATAGTTTGCGAAACAGAACGCATTAACAATAAGTTACTTTTGCTTCGAGTGTTGTATCTATCGCTATTTATTACTATATATTATATTCACCTATATATTATAGCAACTGAGCCTTTCTTTACGTGTATTTTGTTGTCGGAAACTTTTGCTCGACTATTTTCTTTAGGAAAATGTAACATGTAGTCCTTTTAATTTCAGGGGGTCTTTAGAAAGACTCCATGAAGTTAGAAGAGTATCGAAATTCAATAATGGAAAATCGACATCTACCAGAATATCCGGTTGTGTTTACCAGGACATCTGGTTAAGTTTACCAGAATATCTGGTTATGTTCACCAGAACGTTGTATTCCCAAGCTACCAGAAATCTGTCTAGTAAATATTTCTAGTTAACCTAACCAGAACTTCTGGTTACATTTACCCGAATTTCTGATAACACTCACCAGAAAATTTGTGAACCAAAAACTTCTGATACTTTTAACCAAAATTTATAGTAAGGGCATATTTAACACTCTATTCTAGTTGAATTAACCAGAATTCTGGATGATCCAACCAGAATTTTTTTTGAGTGAATGCAAGCATGAAGAGCCTGGGTCTCAAAATTAACGCAAATAAATCAAAACCTATGGTGTTCGAAGAAAAGAGTAAGAAAACACTATGCAATATTGTTTTAAATGATGAGAGAATTAAACAAGTTGATAAGTTCATATACCTTGGTAGCTTATTCACTAGGGGCGGGAAGATAGATGAGGAATTAGATAGACGCATAAACGAAGGTAAGGAGGTTATTGGTAGAGCAGGGCTCCTTATCAGAAGTAAAAATATATCAAATAAAGCTAAAATGGCGATACATAATTCTATATTTTTACTAACTGTATTATACGGTAGCGAGACCTGGACCTCCCGAGTAAAAATGTTTAGACTTGAATTGCCCTCAATCAAGACATGCCACACTTCAATTTATGTTTGAAATTTATGTCAATTTATGTCATAAGACATAAATTTATCTCTTAGGTCAAATTTTTATGACTCCAACACGATCGGCTTATAACTTCGAGTGTATACCTGTCCTAAAAAAAGGTACGTTTTGACTGTCATAAAAGCTAATGTTTGTTAATGATTACACAATCTTGTATAATTTTATACGATATATAGGTACGAGGGTAGTTCAATAAGTCCTTAGAATGAAGTATAAAAACAATTTTTTTTGGGTAAATTTTTTTTTATTTTTCAACATAATCTCCTTGGAGCT
>NC_046661.1:43484845-43487525 GCF_010883055.1 Belonocnema kinseyi | reverse complement strand
GTTCGTCACTTATTGATGTACGACCACGCTTAAATTCATTTACCCAGTTATAAACCGTTGCTAAGGCAGGGGCAGATGTGCCATGAACTGAGTCCAATTCAAAACGTCTAACGTAACACATGAAAAAATGCATAGACGTAAAAAAACTAGAGAAGTATGCCAGGACAGAAAAGTATCGCGTCAAATGGTTAATAAAAAGAGTGTCAGTAGAGTAAATGGCGCCTGAATCAAATGACCTTGGATACTTATAGACCCAAGTGGGAAACCTAACATGACTACTTTGTAAAGATCTTTACTTGGTTTGATTGCTAGAGAGATTGATCAGCAATCAGATGTTCATGGAACCTCAAGTCCAAGAAAAACGCCCCCTTCTTGACGTTCCGATGAATAGAATGAATAATCAAATAATAAAAGCCGAGATTCCTGAGTATTGACTTTTTTGTATGTACCATTCAAAAAATGTTATTTACAATTAATATCTAAGGTTGAATAAATTGAATCAATGCATGAGTTTTTTATGCTTGTCATTGTTCAAAGTCAAGGGTACAGATGTCAGAAAGACAAATTCTATATTGCAAACATTTTTGAAAGGAGTTTAATTCTGAAATTTGCTTGATATAAGGATTTTATTCTCAAGATACACTAGAACCTGGAGTGAATATATTATTTAATCTTGGCCCGTAATGGAAACTCATGATTCTCTAACCCTGCATAAAATTTGCCTGGCCGCTTCAGGCCGCTCTGGCTGGCCCCTGACACCTTGAAAATCATTTTTCGAAAATTCAACTTTTCAACATATCACTTTGTAGGAAATTTCATGGTGCATTTTTTTTCTTCAGGCAAAAAAGTTGTATCTTTTACCGATTCAGTCAAAATAAAAAATAAACTAAATTTTTCAGACTTGCAAATTAACTAAATTCTTTCACTTTAACTTGCTCAGAAAGACAAATTTATTTGTATTTTAAAATAAAAAATTAAGAACTTGTTCTTCAAACTGTTCTTAACATAATGTGCAATAGAAAATTTATTGGTTTTCTTAACTAAAAAGTTATAATTACTGCTGGCAAACAGTATCAAAATAACGTTAGGCATTTTTCAAACGCTTCGTTTATCAAGTGAATTCTGAGTAAGGCGAAACTTCCAGCGAAAGAAATTTTTATCAGGGTATAATGAAGCTTTCTGAAAATTTTTACCTTGATTGGTATAATTGGTAACAAAATGGGAGCATTTAAATAGCATTGACCGATCGCGTGAGAAGTGACAACTTCGAAGCCTCGATTACAAACGTTCAAACATTCAAAAAAATATATCTTACAACACAAATTTTTAAACTGAATAATAATTTTAAAAAAAAAATTTATTTTCTGCTAAAAGTTAGGAATTTTCGACAAAAAAAGTTCATTTTAAACCAAATAGTTTAATTTTCTACCAATAACTTATTTTTTCCTTAAAGGATCTAATTTTTGAAGTGAAAATGAAAGAGAAAACATAGATCACCTATTTTAAAATAAATATTTACGTCTTAAGCTATTTTTTATGTGGTAAATTTAATTTCGTTTCGGAAATTTGTCAGACTTAGCAATGCGGCTACCGTTTTTATTTTATAAATCAAGTTCAAGATTGAGTAATGTGCTTGACTTTATACTGAAAATATCTTTCATATTTTAAGTGTATTTTCTCGATAAGAAAAATCCTGTTTCCTTTATTTCTAGTAGTTTACAGTGGTACATGCATATAAAATATATCATGATTTTACTTATGAAAATTTTTAAGAAATAAAAATAATAAATAAAATAATCTTTAAAGTCAATAATTGATTTTTTATTTACCTTCATAAGTATTGCAATGTTTATTTTTTCAAAGGAAGTATGTACAAAAACCTGGCTTTTCTATGCTTCACTAATATTATGAACTAACTTCTTTTCTCTTTCTACCTTCATTTGGAGGTTTTCACAAACTCGGCATTTTCTTTTTTAGCTATTGATTTTCAATATTTATAAATATATTTGCTTAGGAATCAAATTCAATGTTATCTAAATTTTAAGAGATGTGTAATACTAGGCAGTCTGATAAGTCCCTGAAAAATGAAACACGGAGACGTTTTTTTGGCCAAAGTCGGTTTTATTTTTCAACATGCTCTCCTTTTAGGTCGATACAGCGATTCCAACGATTTTCTAACTTTTTGATACCGTGCGAAAAGTACTCGATCGGAAGGTCTCCAAAATACGCCTCAGTTTCAGCTATGGGCTCCTCATTTGAGTAAAAACGCTTACCGGTAAGCCATCTCTTCAGATTAGGGAACAAGTAATAGTCGCTGGGGGCCAGGTCTGGTGAATACGGTGGCTGAGGAACCAATTCGAAGTCGATTTCATGCAATTTTGCTTATGCAACTAAGCATGAATGAACAGGCGCATTGTCGTGATGATAAAGCGGTTTTTTCTTCTTCAAATGCGGTCGTTTTTCGGCGATTTCGATTTTCAATCGGTCCAATAATGATGAATAGTATGCTCCGGTTATGGTTTCACCTTTTTCAAGATAGTCCACGAATATTATGCCATGTGCATCGCAAAACACGGAGGCCTGTTGCGTTGACTCAGGAGTGTAGTAGTGGATCCAGGTTTCATCCATGTTTATGAATCGGCGCAAAAACTCGGTCGGCTTACGCGAAAATAATGCCAAA
>NC_046661.1:43475222-43484745 GCF_010883055.1 Belonocnema kinseyi | reverse complement strand
CATTAGCTACCTCTCTCAATTTCACTTTGGGATCATTCAACATCATATCATGGATTTTTTCGACATTTTCTGGTGTAGTGACCTCTTTTGGGCGCCGAGATCGTTCAGCATCAACTGTGCTCGTAGGGCCACAACGAAACTCGGTAAACCACTTATGAATCATTCCAATCGACGGTGCAGAGTCCGGGTAATACTTATCCAGCTTGGCCTTGGTCTCGGATATCGTTTTCTTGCGAAGATAGTTGTGTTTGATCAAAACTCGAAACTCAGATTTTTCCATATTAAAAAAAACTCGGAGGTTAGTCGCTTATCAGTGCTGTAACTTGTAAATTCGTAAACATAAATGGCTGAAGTTTTGACAGGAGTCATTTGAAGGATCAAGCTCGACGAAAATGGTTCACATTAGTGAATACTAATGCCATCTCTTAGAATTTTCAGGTACTTATCAGGCTGCCTAGTACTTTCCTAGCTAATCTGCGAAATTAATTGAAGATGTACTCATTTTTTGTTGTATTCTCTCCAATAAAAATGCTTTGACTTGAGTTTGACTTGAATTGCCCCCAATCAAGACATGCTGAAGTCGAAAAGGTCGACTTGAGCATGTCTCAGTTTTGAGACGGAACCAGGCTTTAATTTGTCTTGGAGACAAGTTTCCATGTCTTAAAGACATAAATTGATCTCTTGAGTCGTATTTTTATGACTGCAACACGTGCTGTTTATAACTTCGAGCGTATACCTGCCATAAAAAAGGTTATTTCTAACAGTCATAAAAGCTAAACTTTGTTAATGCTTCAACAATCTTGTATATTTTCAAACAATATACATATTAAATCAACTTATTTACGGATTGTTATTTTTATTATACTCGTTTGACGATGATACCGAAAATGTTGTTTGTTTTTACGTATTTCTAACAGCTGAGGAGACCCTTCTAGAAAGTTACAATTTTTATTTTTTTGAAGAAATTTTTTAAGGGTTATACTCGTTCAGACCCACCGATTCTGAATTTTTAAATTAAAAATAACTAATTGAATTTTCATTCATTAATTTTAATCTCATTTATGAGCCAAAAAAGGTTCGATAATCTTAGCCAAGACAAGACAGTCTTAAGTCAAGTAAACGTCGTCTTGGCCAAGATAAAGCTCGACTTAAGGCAGGTAAACGCCGTTTTACCTGTTGTGGCTATAAAAGTAAGACGAAGGCCTATGTATCGACTCAGTTTTGAGACGCAGCCAAATATCGATGACGAACTCAAGACATAACCAAGTCGAACTCAATTTGAAGCATTTTTACTCGGGCGGGCTAAATAGCGCAGTGCAACCGGGCTGCGAGGATATCGCATGTCGCGCAATCGGTCAATGCTATTGACGTAAAAATTTTCATAAAACTTTATTATATCCTAATAAAGATATATTCTGCTGGATATTTCGGCTCACTCAAAACTTCCACGATAAAGGAAGCGTTTGAAAATTGTCTAACGTTATTTTGATAGTGCTTGCGAAAAATATGTATAACTTTTTTATTTTAAAAAACCAATAAATTTTTAATTGGACATTATCTTAAGAATATTTTGAAGGACAAGTGCTAAAATTTTTGTCTTAATATATAAAGAATTTTGTCTCTCGAAGCGAGTTGAAGTGAAAATATTTAGTAAAGGACCCCGCACAGAATACATGGGAAAATGTCTTTCGGTAGATTTGGTTATAACTCGGTAATATTTTAGATTATAAGGGCCCCATGAAATATCCATAACAAAATTTTAAGAAAAAAAGGACATTTTTAACGCTATGCGATTTTAAGCGCTCAAAATCTTAGCATATGATATATTCGTGCGGTATTGAAAGCAAAAACGACGAAAAAATCAGTATCACGCATTAAAATGTCATAAACGTTACGTCCGCTTTTGATAACCTTTTCTGCCCTGAAACAGTTAGTGTTCCAGTTATTTTCAAATATTGAACGCTTTGTTTTCAAACGTTGTGAGAAGCAGGCGATTCATGTGATTAGCCCAATCGCACTTGATACTGACCTTATTTAAGTACTGTTGACGTCCTTAAATTGTGAATGTTTCAGTTTAGACCGAATATTGAGTGCTTAGCGCTCGACCGTTGCGAGAAACGCACTGTGTAAGACGGACGTGATGTTTACCTCATTTTAATGCGTGATACTAATTTTTTCCTCGTTTTTGCTTTCATTGCTATACGGATATATCTTATGCTCTGACGTTGAGCGCTTGCCACCGCATATCGTTAAGACTGTTAATTTTTTTGAAAATTTTGCATTGATATTTCATTGAGCCCTTATAACCCACAAAATTACTTAGTTTTAATCAAATCAACCGAAAGACATTTTCCCATGCATGCTATGCGGGGTCGTTTAACTGGTCTGAAAAATTAAATTTTCTTGACTTTGTACAGAAATCGTAAGAGATATCATTGTTTCCCCGACAGAAAAAAGATACGCCATAAAAGTTCCTACAAAGTAATATGTTAAAAATTTGAAAGTTTGAGAAACGATTTTCGTGCCATCAGGGGCTCGAACGGCTAAAGCGTTTAAGCCAATTTTATACGCGGTAATGGAATCCGGATTCTCAATTGGCCTTAAAGCTATTTCCAGGGCCTTCAAACGTAAGCATTCAGGACCGTGAGAACCATTGCCTAATATTACGCAATATATGCGCGTGAGTACCCACGCACTGCTCGGAATTATTAAATCCGAGAAAAGTAAATCCAGATTTGATTATACATAAGAAATCGAATTTTCATTCGAAAGAAAAACTGAAATAAATTAATTTGTAGTTATTTAAATTTTGTAACAAGTAAAAATAAATTTTGACTGAGGAATGTTACCCAGTTCAAACAAAATATAGGCAGAAGTTTTGTCTTACGGATTATTTTGGACCTTGTATGTTCAACGTTGATTATTAATGTTATTACTATTTAGATATTTGTTAACAAAAATTACGTTTGCGCTAATGACGCACTATATTTTTCATCTTTTTAGTTTTCAAGGCCTTATGCACTGAAACCGTATATTTCCTGCAAGTATGATTCTTACAATAATTTTAAAGATATCGCCTAAGTCGTTACGTATTGATATTTTAATTTTTATAGGTCGCTCTTTTCTGTATACTGAATTAAATTTACAAGTAGATAATTTTGTTTGTTTTTTGTTTTGTTTTTGTTTATTCGCCCACTTAGATTTCCATTTCCGGCGTGAAAATCTAAGGTAATGGGAATTATTGATGCTGAGTTTTTTAAAAATATTTGGTGAAATTTGAGGTGAGTGGATTGAGGAAGTCTGTAGAAGGGTTTGCTTGTGAGTGATTGATTGTTGGATTGTGAGGTTGACAAGAGGATGAAGATATTTTTGAGGATTGAGACAGGTTTGTGTCGAAGTTGTGGTTAGGTTGGTTTGAGATTTGTGACAGATTGGGAGGACTGGGTGGTGGGGTAGGGACGGAGAAAGATAATACAGGTACCAGAACGCAACGAAAGATAGAGACAAGGAAGTATAGAAGGTGGGGGCGTTTGAATTGAATTCATAGCTAGCGGAGCGAGTAACATTGTGGAAAAAAAACGAATTGAGAGCAGGAAGTTTATAATACACCTAAAGTGGTGATCAACAAAAGGAAGTCAAGGGGGAGTACAGGAAAACTCTAGAGAAGGAGAGATTGAGAGCAAAAAGCGTGGGATCGATTGATGCTTTTATCACAAGATAGAGAGTCAAGAGCGGAAGCAGTGCAGAGAAGGACGATATAATAGGTTCAAGCTTGAAATATCCAAAAATGTTCAGATCATCACCGGAAAAGAATAGTTTTTTAGAGAATGATCAGAATAAAACTAAAGATCCAATGAAAGTGGAAAGGCTGAAAGAAATTCACGAAGTTATAATAGATGCAATGGGGATTTGTGAAAAAAGGCATAAGAAAGGGGAAGAAGAAATAAGGAAAGAAATTAGACAGGAAATGACTGAACTTAGGAAAGAAATAAAGAAATGGTAAGGAATAAGGTAACAGTTAGAGAAGAGGATGCAGTCATTGGAATAAAAACTAGAGAATCAGGAAGATAATAATAGAAAGGTAGAGGAGATGCAAGATAGAAAGAGAGGGAAGAAGGGAACGAAAAATTGTGATAAATGATATAAGATAAGAGGGACAGGAGCTAAAGGAAGGAGTGGAAGAAGTGAGAAGCGAATTGTACTAGTGAAACTAAAGAAATGGGAACAAAAGAGGGAATTTAATTATGAAGAAGAGTATGTTATATGGAAGCTCGGAAAGAATAGAGAATAATTTGACATGAGTAAAAAGTAAGATGCAGTATAAGTTAAGGAAAATAGTGGTAGAGGAAAGAAAAAAGGGAAAAAGATCATGGCTTAAGTATAGGAGAATAGAGATAGACGGATATGGTAGGATTAGGATGTAGGAAGGAAAGAGATAGTAAGAAATGAGGTGCCGGAAAACTAGGAGAGGAGGGAAGCGAAGATAGGAAAATAAGAAATAGTAAGAAGCAAAAAGAGACAAGAAAGGAATGTAGGGAAGAATGGAGGATATGTTACTGGAATATAGCAGGATTGGAGAGAGACGATAGGGAGTTTATGACAAATTTGGCACAATGGGACGTAGTAATAATAATGGAGACATGGCTAAATGAAAAAGCGTCAGAAAGAGTAACGGGAAGGTTACCACAAGTTACAAATGGCAAGTTCACAATGAAAATAGGAAGAATCAAAAGGGCAGGCCAATAGGAAGAATGGTGTCAGGTTTAAGGAAAGAATATATAACAGGGAAAATTAAGAAAGAGAGAAAAGAACAAAAAGAAGGGTTAATAGTAGAAGAGGTAGAATAAAAGATTTGAGTAACAGGCGAATAAGGCTTGAACGGAAGAATAGATTTGAAAGGTAGTATATAGAGTGAGAAAAAGAAGAAAAAGAGTAAATCAAGATAATAAAAAGGCAGAATAGAAAAAATATCTTTTCGATTTGCTAGGAGGAGTAGAGAGAACAGTTAGGAAGGGAGGAACATAGGGGTAGAGAAAGAGATGAAAAAGAGGACTTGGAAAGGAAAGAAATACTCAAGGTGTTAAGAATAATAAAAAATGGAAAGGAACCTGTTATAAATGAGATTCCGAATGAAGTATAGAAATATGGAGGGACGGAAGTAAAGGAGTGGGCATGGATAATGCTAATTAAATTGTAAAGAGGAGAGGGGTGGCCAGAGTTATGGAAAGAAGGAGTAGTGATACTACTAGTGGATAACGGCAAAGGAGAGGAGGTATTCCAATACTGCATAAAGTATATGTAACTGTTTTTTCGGAGAGATTGAAGAATGACGTTTCGAAAAAAAAAGATAAAGCCACCGAATCAAACTGGATTTAGAAAAGGAATGGGGGTAATAGACAACGTATACGTTCTGAACTATCTGGTAAATAAGAGGATTAAAAGGGAAAAAGGAGCTATGACAGCAAATGTTCGTGGATTTGAAGGCGGCGTTCGCCTCATTAGACCGAGGTGAAATAGATAAAGTTATGGTAAAAAAAGGGATAAGAGAGGGATTAATAAAGAGAGTGGCGGAAATTTTTAGAGATACGCAGACGATATAGTGTTAATGGAAGAGGATGATGAAGAGATGGCGGGCCTAATTTGAGGATTAGAGAAATACTTAGATAAAAAAGAAAGTTGAATTTAAACACAGAAAATACAAAGATAATGCGGTTTAGAAAAGGAGATGAGAGAAAGAATGGACGAGATGGAAGGGAATAAAGTTAGAAGAAGTGAGAGTTCACATATTTGGTATATATCTTGCAAACGAAAGGAGATCATAGAGCTCATGTAAGAGGAAGCACAAAAAGCAGCAGGTGAATAAAACAAATATGGGGAATAGGAAAAATAAGGTTAAGAAAAATTAGAGAAGGAGAATATCGTTATTTGATACGCTGGTATGGCCAGTATTAGATTACGGAGCAGAGATATGCCGATGAAAAGAAAGCAAAGGTATTGAAAGTTCACAAGAAATGAATATAAGGTGGACACTAGGATATATGGATATATGGTGAAATAAGAAGCGTAAAGGGATAAATTGAGTAATCGAGCAGGAAAGTGGGAGTTTTTTAAAGCTAGATATAGAAGACGGGACTGGACTATACCATGAAGAATTGGAAAAAAGGAGAGAAAAAGACAATTAATAGAAATATGATGCATGCTTGAAAAATAAAAATATAATAAATGGTATAAGAATTTTTTTTTAAATTGTTGAAAACTTTTTATCTCAAAAATGATCAATTTTATATGGTGTAAGTTAGGAATTATGCAAGCATTTGAATTTTCACACTTATTTCTAACACAAAAATTATGGACCATTTTATGTACCAAAATCAGAACAAAAAAAGCTCCCAAATACAAATAAGATTTCCTAGTATCTCCTTTCCGACACATTAGAGACAAATATATATATATAATAAAAGAAAAAAGAGTCAAGCAAGACTAACCTCTCACTCGTTCCTTATTCCTTCTGCTTCTTTTTTTATACTCGTACTACTAGGTATAAACATATTTCAAAACCAATTTAGAATTCCTAATCAGGGTTTATTTATAGGACAACTGCTGATATGAAAAATGAATCTTATATTTATTTGACGACACATCATGTCTTAAAATAAAAATACAGAGATAAATATAAAAAGTTATTAGGTCTAAAAAGGTTGTATATGAATTGAGGTGAAAAAGTGATCCCCTCGTTACATAAAAAGGGTACTCAGAGAATAATGACATGCGTAAAATATGTGCATGATTTTTTTATGTACCATTAAGTACCTGGGTAATGTTTATCCATCAGGATTTTTATAATAATTTTTTTAATATTTCATATATACATACAAATATGTTTCGTTTTTTATTCTTCTTTTTTATTTTCAGTCTAATGTATAGTGGATTCATGCGTTTCATTATGAATAATAATATTGATTTTATAAAGAGTTTCTTGAAACATGTGAGTTTTAAAATCTTTTTGTGTAGAATGACGAACTCGTGAAAAGCGACTGTCGCCTAACGGTAGGAAACCTATGTAGAAAAAAGTGCCTTATAAATAATTCTTTCTCTAACAAGTAGGATAAGACCAGTTTAAAAAAAGTGGCAAATTCTGAGCGTCTTATTTTTTAAACTCATTGTCAGACTAAGTTTAAATCGTGACTTTCAAGACAGAAATTCATATCAAACTTCAGTGAGATTTTTATATTTTAAAGAAGTATTTGATGAGGAATATTTTGAGGTGTATTTTGAGGAATATAAAGATTGATGAAAGTGGAATATTTTCCAATGCTTAAATTTTAAATCTGTAATGATTCAATCTGCAATAAAGCGAAACTTCATTAATTTGTTTACTGTGATTGTAATTTCTGGAAAAAATGGTCTTGTTTAAAAAATTGAACAGCGTATTACTTAATTAGTGCTGTGCTGATTATTTTCGAAAAATAGAGGAATTTATTGTATGTAGTTTCTATAAGTACAGAAAGATACCTTGCTGCAATTTTTAATTTGCATTGATGGTGGAAATTTAAAGAAATTTTGGAAATGGGATGGATGTGATTGGATGACTGTTAAAAATTTTTAAAGAGTTTCATTCAGCTGATAAAAACTTGATAATATCTGTGTAACAATAGGAATTTTTAATTAAGTTCAAAATTTTACGGGTGTTTTCCTCAAAATATTTGTTTTGGGATTAATAAAAAAGTATATTTGTATTTCAAAAGCACAATTTTTCGCACCAAAATAAATTCACAGAACATACCATTTTTTAAATATTGTATGACTGTTCTTAATTTTACAATATTTAAAATTGAATAATTTTCTAAAACAAACTTTCAGTATGGTTTAATAGCTGTTCAAAGGGGTCAAATTTAACGCCCATTTTTAAGAGGCGTGTGAACATGCCATAAGCTTACAAGACTATCGAAGAACCCATCACGAATCCCGCTTGGATGTCGAATTCTTTTCGGCTGGTTTCACGAAATCCCTCCATCTAATGTTGCAAGTGCGCTTGGGCATTGCAATCTCTGTTACGTTAACGTCCTGTTTCCATGGAGTTTTACGACGTGCCGGAGAAAAGATCTTTCTCAACCGATCAGAATTTATTGGCTATTTAGTATCGTTCGATGACCAATATACACGAACTACGTACTTTCAACACGCAAATCTTCAATAAAATTCCCTCAATATGAGACTGTAAAAAAATTATCATAATTTATGTTTTGCAAATAAAATTTTTGATTTCGTGTTTAATTATTTTGGAAGTTCTTATTGCAAAATTAATTTTAGATTCGGTTCCTAATTTAAGATAATGCCCTTCTGTTTCTTGGCGAAAATAAATAATAAATTTTATCCTATTTTATGGGAAAATACTCGAGGTGAAACTTCCTATAAAAACACGGGGAAAATGTTTAAACTTTACTATATATCTCCTCTTTGGTCGAGTTTTAGATGTTCATGAAACAATTTCATTATATGTATATTGAGATGCCAATGTAAATAACTATATTTATGATGTAGCTTTCAAGAGCAATGGTTAAAGCCTCCCAAAAGAAAAGGAAATAATCTAATGGTAAAATATTTTAGCACCTTTAATACATGGAGAAAGTTTTCCTAAAATGCTTAACAGCATATGAACTGTTTCCTTTAATAACAGCACATTTTCATCCATTAGCAACAGTCACCGAAATGAAAACAATGTTAGATCAGAAAAAAATGTTAATCTCTTCAGGGAGGAAAAGCAAATACGATATTTGGTATCCTTTTTTCAAATTTTTCAAATTTTTTAAATTCCCAATGGAGTGAAGATGGAGTAGGATCTTTTTTTCAAGAAATAATTTTAATTTTTATTTGGTATCCTCTCGAGTAAATTCACACCGCATGCAAACAAGATACAAATGGCAGATAGTTGATGTTTGTTTAGTGAGTGAAATTTTATTGGAATTTGAACCGCTGAACAAACTCTGCGATTTGTTTTACTGATCATCAATTCACAAATCAAACAAAATCAACGAATTCGAATGTGGACAAGTCAGTACATTAACTTTCCCAGTTTTATCATTTTTTTAATTTTTATTTCAAACATAAACATATAATTATAATGAAAACCTAATATAGAAATATTTTTTATTACATTTCTACGTTAAAATAACCCTCTATTAGATGAATAAAACTGAACAGCAATGCAACTAATTATAAGGAAATATTTCTTTAATTGAGGCGGTGGCGATAATTTCAGATATTTTAGTGGTTATTTTCCTTTACTGATAAAATACCAACATCAACTAACAGATTATATAAAAAACACTCTACATATGAAAACTCTGCATTGATTCTTGTATAGGACTCTTTACAATCATGTTTATTTCCCAAATTAATTAATTGAAATTTAAACCTGCTAGATCTCCTCCAAGGCTGATACATTTCTCATAGCGGTGTTCTAGTCTAGTAATGCCATCTCTATAGAATGATTCGTCAAGCTCCTCAAAATACCCATTTACAG
>NC_046661.1:43460546-43475122 GCF_010883055.1 Belonocnema kinseyi | reverse complement strand
GTTCAGTGTGCTCTGAAACCTAAACTAACATGGCGATCGGGCTGAAACTATAGCTACAAGCTATCTAAGGATGGTACTGTAGAACGCCACCTCAAGGTAGGCTTAGTGGCGCCATCTCTTGGTCAGGCCGGAAACTTATCAATCCACCCTCGTATCATACATTGGAAAACTGCAAACAAAATAATCATTTAGATTTCGCGTATTTAAATAGAATCCACCCAATAAATTCAGCGCAAAAGTACCCTACAACAAATAATTTAGTACAACATTTTTATTCAATCGGAACAAATCAGATTCGCCGTAAAAATTTATAAAAATAGAATACTGTGAATCAAAACTTTAGAAACTAAATTCAGAGTAAATCAAAATTTTAATTCATCAACATCCAACATTCGAGTGTAATAATAAAATTCCTAAAAATTAATAAAGAAAAAAATTAATTTCTGAAAATTTCATAAATACAACTTTGCATCGTTCAAAAAATTAAAAAAAAAACATGTTTTCTCACCTGGGTTGGTTCATTGTGTGTAGTATTTTGATGTGTAGATTCAAATGATGCAGGATTTTATTAGAAAACTTTAATTAATTTATGATTTTGTAGATGTTTCTTATATGCGATTCAAGCATGCCAATTTTAAATTTAACAGATTAAATTTATTACATAATTTTGCTTATCAGAATGAAAATGGCCCTCATAGCTGGTATGGGCTTACATACGACGGCTTATACCAGAAAATCATAATTTTGACCTCAGCTTAGAAAAACGTGAATATCTCTTTCACTAGAACCGGCCATTATGGACCTTTTTAGGCGGACGCTCAAAAATATTATTTCTTAGAGTACTTTGCGCATCAGTAAATTTCGGGGTAATGTTTTCAAGTGTAAAGTATAGTTTTATAGAATCGCACCGTATTGACAAACCTAAAAAATTGTGAAAAATATCGTAAAGCGGAAATGTGGACATTTTCCCACTTCCCTTCATAAGTTTTAGCCGAGAGTTGGCGTTGGGATTTACACTTTAAACAAAATTTTAAATTAGTTTAATTAAGAAAAATGTGATGAAAAATGTAAGCAGAAGATAAAATAATAAAGCATATATAAGGTTTCGGGGGAGAGGAACACGCGCGATGGGAGGGACGACGGAGGGGTGGATGTACACGCGGCACGTTGCCAGCAACATATATCACACTATAGAATAATCGGTCCACATTCACACCTAGCTTATTCGACTTCCCACTATATGAATGGATTTACTATATTTTGAGTTATGTGATTAGGCCCATGCTGTAGTATTATACCAATGTCACGTTCACTTCACGATAAATTGCTGCGGATTTTTCATTTTCAGTTCCTATTCTAATTTATTATTCATAAAAGTTTCTATACGAAGATGTTTGAAATTATTTATTCTTGTATCAATAGCGCAATTTTCTGAAATTATATCAAATGCAGTTGACAGTATCACTGAATAATTTTCTGAATTTTAGGTACACTACAAGTAAGGAAAAGATTTTCAATCATGTAATAAGTTCCTGCATTATGTATAAAAATTGACTTTTAATACGCTACGATCAAGCGATTTAAATATCATATAATTTTAAAAGAATTGAGAAAAAAAAATCTTTTCAGAAGTTGAGTCTTATTTCAAGCAGGTAAAAAATGAAAAAGTGGCATGATACTTTTGATGAGTTACCTTCAATTCTACACCGCTAGATTGTAAACGTGTAATTTTGCCAACAGACTTACGAAGCAAAAGTAATGAATTTTGAACGCTTTCAATTTTTTTGTTGCCATGATTTGAAGTATGAATACAAGATAAAATTATTGATAGCACGAAACTGTTTGTAACTTGCAGGCAAAAATACTGTAATCCAATTTTTTCGAAAGAAAGAATTATTGACAGCAAATTATTCTTTTCTTTCAAAGTTGATGTCAAAATTACTTGCAATTGAAAAAATGAAAAGCAGGCAATTTTGACAGCAAATTCAGAGAGTTGTGTCAAATATAAAATTATTAACTTCGCCAATTTTTTGTAATGTCAGAAAGATATTTTTGAACATGAAACTCTTTTTTATTCCATAAGTAATAATTTTGTAACTATATTTAGTGCAGTAAGCAGAGCTGAAGTTTTCATGAACATAATCATCTTCATTTATGTTTACAATATTTTCATCATCAGTAAGCTTTGTCAAAACTTTCTCCAAGAGAAATTCGCGCAATTGCGAGATATGTTTCAGAGATACGACGGTGATGGCGCTGACGTTTGAGCAGTCCTACAAAGTGTCCAAGGATAGTGTGGCAACCTTGTAGGATGCCGCCATTTTAAGTTCTGGTTCACCGAGTTTGGCGCGATTTTAAAAATTACACAAACGCAGATCCGTTGAAAAGAAATGAATGCGTCAATAATTTTATTGAAATAAATACATAAAAATACAAGCTCAACCCACATACCTCGGAGCATTTTACTTTATTATAAGAAATTAGAAAAAATGTAATAATTGAGCATTTCTCCCTTTGATGGCGATAGGTACGTATTAGAGATCCTCAAGGGAGAGTTAAGACACGGAATAATTCAAATCTGATTGGCGCCGCTGCACCGGAACTAGTTAAACTTTTATGAGTTTTGATTGGCATGAGTTGGCGCTATTTTCAAATCACAATTTTATTTTTAAGAGGATTTAATACAGAATAGAGACAGCACTCAAACAAGAACCTAATAAATTATTGGGGAGGTTATTTATTCAGGTTAGGGAAAAATAATATTCACTTTAAAACACATATACTGCAAAAATTTCATAAACAAAAGAATTATTAAAAAATAAAACTGTTCAAACTTTTTGCGCCCCATGAACATATTAAAGTTCTGGTACAGCGCCGACTATTGGCGAAGGAAATGTGTCCCAACTCTCTCTAAAAGATCTCTAGTATCTATGACTGATGTATGCCCGCGATTTTCAAAGTGTAAAGATGTATTTTTACATTCTCATCTGAATGAGAAGGTATTGGTTTGATGCAAAAATAGATTTTTTTACATTTCATCAAATCTCGATGTATTCGGATTCACTGATTGAGAAAAAATGGATTTAAATTAGGTTTCTTCCTACCGTTGTCGTCGTTGTCGTCGTCCATAAATATGATCATTTTCGAAGGAATTGTACGGGAGATACGACAAACAATTCAGATACCAAAACTGTTGCTTTTAAGAAGACCTATAAACTACCCTCTAAACCTTTTTTGGGTAGGAGGAATACTTTTTTTATATATGAAGAAATATATTAGAATATTTTTACTTTCACTTTTGAGCCAAATACATCGAAGTAAGAAAAAAAGTCAAAACAGTAGGATTTGTGCTTTTGAAAAGTCAAATAAAACTGCCGTCAAACCTTTTTTTGAAGGTTCGATCGTAAATCAACAATATAATTTTTTAATCGTCCTTTTAACTATTTATTTGTATATATTATGCAGTGAGCGCCGAAAATCGATAGCGAATATTATGATGATCCCCAGTTGAAGAATCGGAAAGAATCAGAAAGAAAGTACCTTTCCGATCCTTTCCGATTTCTATATGAATTTTGCTTCCGTTTCTTCCCGAACACTTTTTCTTTCCAAAGCTTCCCGATGCCTTTCCAAACTTTTGCAAAGTGTCCCATTCAATTTGCTTCTTTCTGAACTTTTCCTAATTGTTTTCGAATAAATGACGCAGTGTCCCAATCCCATGCAGAAATTTTGGTCGGGCGCCGTTCGGGCCTCGATCGAGAAAAATGTGGTCTTGTTATGGTATTCTGTCTAGCGCCAGACCGTAAATAAAACACCCTACCCGACGGTGCCCAGATCTGGGCATCCAAAATGGAGGCGCGATCTGGCCCAGATATGGCTCTTTAATGTTTTATTTCTATAATTAGTAAGATTTAAAAGTTTTCTCATAATATTTTTTTCAGACATTGTGTTTTACAAAACTTCAATTTTGTAACATTCCACATGTTTGAACTGTTTGCTTTCCTTGAATTTATCGTTAAGAATTTGCTTTTCGGAGAAAACCATCATGTTTTTCAAAAAATGTTCAAATTTAGAACTATTACATACACACACATTCATAAATGAATTTCAATTATTCTTTCCGAAATCTTTCCAAAGCAGCCTTTCCGATTCTTTCCTTTTTCCCAGCAGGGATAATGTATTCCTTAAGGCCAATAAAGCCTCAATTGAATAAATCTTTTTTTTATTTGAAATCAAAAACATATTCAGTGGTTCGAACATAAAGAACATACTCGCGTACTCGTACTGAACGCAAAGCGTAAGATAGAATTGTTTTGAAAACAAAGAAATAATGAGTCGGAAAAACAAAATTTGGGCGGCCATCTGTTATTTTTTTTTAAATTCTGAATCATGTTTGTCATCACATGCTTTATAGAAAATAAATCTGCCTCTTGTAATAATTTGACGATATTTTGTTATTAATTGTAGAAATTCTAATTTTTGATCAAATTTAGGGATCCGCCATATTGCAAATGAAACATTTTTTTTCGTCAGATCATTTTTTGGGCCATTCAAACAAAATATGGGGGGGGGGGGGCACTAAAATAAAAAATAAAAAATAACGACCATCCTATTCCGTGCAGAAATCGCCATATATTTTCCTGATTACCAATCTGGCTCTGGTAGATTGAATATCTTTGGGCCCAGATCGGGATAATTCCATGGCCCAGACCTGAGCCAGATCGGTTTAGGTATTTTAACGCCACTAAGTTACAATTTAGGGAAATTGCCTTGCTATCAAATATAGTGTTTTATTTTTGATAAAATTCCTGGTTATTATCTAAGTTGAGTTTATAATACAATAAACAATATGCGTAAACCTAGTACTACTCCACGAGTTTGAAAGCGTCCTATTTTAGCGGCAATTTATAAAATTGTGTAGATTTTAGTCTATGTGATTGATTATATATATTATACGCTATGTAGCTAGTAATGCAGATGATGAAAATAAATAAATAAAATTAAACCCGAAATGCAAGTTCTAGAGTTTTTAGAGGGTCGAGATATTGATGGAATCGAGAATGGTGATAAACTGATGGATGGAAGCTTCTAATGTGTCCCCTAAGGGTTTACATTTTTCTTACACCTTCTCTATTCCTTTACACACCCTCCACACACTTACTTGGTGGTGGAAGGGGGACCTACAGTTTAAGGTGGGTTCCGAACCACCAAGAGCAACAGCCTTAAGTACTTAGAGAAAACCTTTTTCTCTAGAGGTACCGGTCCCACGACTCTCCGGAGATGAACAACTCCCTTGCTAGGCTAGTGTTCACCGCATGGGCCACCGAGACTCTTCCAGAGTGCGAGGCGGGAATCGAACCCGCAAGCCGAAGGAGTGGGCCCAAAGCCTACGCTTTAGCCCCCACGACCATCGTCCCACTTGATAAACTGATGGATAATAAGAATTTAATTTCTACACATGAGGATTTAGATGCTAGTTAGGTTTCAAATGTCAACGTAGATTTCAGTAATAATTTCTTGTAAGCTCTAAACTGACAATTAAATCTTTTTATTTTATGATTACTAGTGGAAGCGGATTTATTTTTTGCCTATGAGGAAACAAAGTATTAATGAAATAAGCAAAAATAATTGGCAATATATTTATCATAGATTAATTAAGGGGGTTCAAACGATCTTCTTATCTCAAAATTTGATTTCTTCATTTTAATAGTATTTATTTCAGAAATAGAAACGTGTCTATTAGGGTGGCCCAGAAAACAATTTTTGAGCTACAAGGCAAGATATCCCGTAGTAGTTTTAGCAATTCCTGTCGTCTTTTTTATACGAATAGTTACTAATAGACAATCAGAATATTTCCCACGACTTTTTAAACCATTTTCAATTTCTTAAACAAAAGTAAATTATTTCAAACATTATTTATTACCAAAAAATGTAAGAAATAATCGTATTTCTGATTGAAATGTAATTTTTTGTCATTGTTTTAAGTAGTAAACTTTTCGAAAAACATTACGTAATTATTTAAACAATTATTCACTTTTGATTTCAAAGTTTATAAAAATTGAGCCACAGATGCCCACTTTTTTCAAATTGGTATCAAATGCTACTTTTTTTTAAATAATTACAAAACTCTGATACATTTATTTTAATTTTTAATAAATTTCTATTTATTTAAACCATATTTTTTTGCCAAAGCAGTTTTTTTTTCTGATAAATAAAAGAATGCAATAAAATAGAATACAAGCAATTATGTTTGTGACTGTATAGTATGTAGAAAGAATAAATTAACCATTTTTAAATAGTTTCAACAAATATAATTTGTTTAAATAATTACTTTCCCAACAATTCATTCAAAATCGTATTTTCTGAGTTATACATAATATTAAATGATTTAGAGAGGTGGTTAATTCTGCTACAAGCTTTATGTTTTTGTTTATACAATTAATTCTTGTTTTTTCTCAAAATTTCTT
Source organism: Belonocnema kinseyi (assembly GCF_010883055.1). Classification (NCBI taxonomy): domain Eukaryota; kingdom Metazoa; phylum Arthropoda; class Insecta; order Hymenoptera; family Cynipidae; genus Belonocnema; species Belonocnema kinseyi. Next base: position 43,468,658 of record NC_046661.1, on the reverse strand, counting down.
TCAAATTGAGTATGGGTGGTTTACATCTTCCTTTGACGCACTATTAAATAAATTATAAAAATCATAATAAAATTGAAATTATAAAAGTTTATTTATTATTGCATTATTCATATTTTTACAATCTCTATAATTATTATATTATAGAAAAGCACAATCACCATTGAAAATTACGATTCAAGTCTCAAAAGCTCGCTCTTTTATGAATATCAAGATGGCATACTATAAAATTTAAAAATGGTACATATATTCCTTTTATACAATATACATTCAGAAAAATAATTGTATGTGTTCTACTTTATTTTTTTTTTTATTTATCGAAATATAACCGCGTAAACAAATAAGAATTGTTTAAACAAATCGAAATTGGTTACAAATTAGAAGAAATGGATCGAAATTGAGAGACATGTATGTTAAGACACGTTTCCCCCTCCAATAGTCGACGTTGTACACAGCAAAAAAAAGGATCAATTTTGTTGCAGAGCATTTTGCTCCAGCGATCATTTGACTATCGAGATCTTGATGATTTTCCATTCGGATCAATTTGATCTCATTTTTTTGTTCATTTTTTCAGGCTAAACAAAATGGCCGCCAATTCTTGGCGCCGGTGTCATAACGACATAACCTAAAAATGTTATCTAACCGCACGCAAGCGACAACTACACTTAACAGGTGATATTTTCTAAGATCAGATTTCGTTAGTTTTGAACTCTTCAAGTGCACTGCATGATCAGAAACCATAAAAAGTTTGAAAATAAGCTAAAGTATTGTGAGAACATCAGCCATCTTGGTTTGACATCATACATGATATCGAATCAGATCATTACGATCTAAAAAGTCGATCATTCACTTGGACCGATGAAAATTCTCTTGAATTCCGTATCATTTTTGTTGCATATAAAAATTATTTTGATTTCGGCATCATTTTAAACGCTTTTTTTACTGTGTACCGGAACGTTGATACGTTCATGGGGCGCAAAAAGTTTGAACAGTTTTATTTTTTAATAATTCTTTTGTTTATGAAAATTTTGAAGTTTATGTGTTTTAAAATAAATATTATTTTTCCATTCTCTTAATAAATAATCTTCCCAATCATTTGTAAGTTTCTTGTTTGAGTGTTGTCTCTATTCTGTATTAAATCGTCTTAAAAATAAAATTGTGATTTGAAAATAGCGCCAACCCATGCCAATCAAAACTCAGAATAGTTTAACTAGTTCCGGTACAGCAGCACCAATCATATTTGAAATATTCCGTGCTTCAACTCTCCCTTGAAGATCTCTACATTTCTTTCGAAAGGAACTGTGTTAGTGTAATTTTAAACATCGCGCCGACCTCGGTGAACCAGAACTTAAAATGGCGGCATCCTACAAGGTTGCCACAGTGTCCTTCGACCCTTTGTAGAAATGCTCAAACGTCAGCGCGATCACCGTCGAACCTCTGGAGCAGATCTCGTGATTGCGCGAATTTATCTTGGAGAAAGTTTTGATAAAGCTTACTGATGACAAAAATATTGTAAACATAAATGAAGATGATTATGTTTATGAAAACTTTAGCTCAGCTTACTGCACTAAATATAGTTACAAAATTATTACTTATGGAATAAAAAAGAGTTTCATATTCAAATATATCTTCCTGACAATACAAAAAATTGGCGTGGTTAATAATTTTATATTCTATTCAACTTACTGAATTTGCTGTCAAAATTACCTGCTTTTCATTTTTTCAATTGCAAGTAATTTTCACAGCAACTTCGAAAAAAAAGGAATAATTTTCTGTCAATAATTCTTTCTTTCGAAAAATCTGCATTAAAGTATTTTTGCCTGCATGTTCTAAACAAGTCCGTGTTGTCAATAATCTTATCTTGTATTCATACTTCAAATCATGTTAGTAAAAAAATTGAAAGCGTTCAAAATTCATTACTTTTGCTTCGTAAGTCTGTTGGAAAAATTACACGTTCACAATCTAGCGGTGTAGAACTGAGGCTTTCCATCTGTAAAACCTTTTGAAATCTTCAGAAATTTATCAAAATCCTTTAAAATCGACAACATTTCTTAAAATATAAATTGATTTCTCTAAAATCTTTTTAAATATCTTGAAATATTTTTGAAAGCTTAGATCTTGTTTAATCACATAAAATATTCAATAATAATTTGTAATATATCTAAAATCTTAGTACATATATTATTATAAGCTTAGCAACATTTTTTTTAGAATGGGTCACCAAAATTTGCAGACGGCCCAGCATTGCTGTAGGTTATATTTCAGATTTTTGTTTTCATACTGCAAGCTGGGTTAGCCGCGAGGCTTTAGGCGTTAGGAATGCGAAAACATATGGGTTTCGAACCCGCGGCAAATAAAAATTTTCATAGCGTGCGATTATAAGTTTGTGCGAAAAATTGGTTTCGAGACTTCTTCGATATTAAAACTGAATTAAAAATAATTCAATTAGCATCGCGTGAACATACATAAGAAGACTTTTGTCATTCATTATGTATTCAATTTCATGACGTACTATATTCATGTATTGGTCACATGAAGCAGTAAATGAATTGGAGAAGAATTCTTCACGAATAGGCTGGAACTTGAAAGATTATTCATTTTGAATGAATCGTGAAGCCAGAAATTATAGTTTCTTTATGTCGCTACAGTTCTTGATGTGTTCGCCCGAATTCGTTCGTAAATTTAAATTCGTTTTTCATTAATAAAGAATTCGATTTGCCGTCTGGGAGTGGAACTGAAAATTTCTATAAGAGTAAATGAAGACAGTATATTCGAACATTTGTAAGCACGGAAAAATGGAACTAAGCGGCGTACATAGGGAACAGCGGCTCAACAGCAGGTTTATTTTTTATAATGTATTATCTCTTGAGTCAAATAACAAATTATAAGATTAGCACCCTGGTGGAAATTTAAGTCGGGGGCTGGCCAGCCTATGGCTAGAGTGCCCGGCTTTAAGCCGTATGCTGGCCGGGGAGCCCGATTCTAAACTGGACTGTTGTCGGGGTTTCTAGTCGGAATCCGGCCAGCATCGTCACGCTGCGCTGGCCAGCGTCCGGCCGTGAAGCATGGCCGTGATATGGCCGGACTGCCTGACCATGAGCCGGGCGGGATTAATTGGTGCTTGAATTGGAGCATATTAATATATGAAATTCCACATGCCCTGCACACAGGCAATATTAATTCTTTTCATGAATTCCTTGAGAAAAAATGTAATAAAAGTAATTGTTTTTAGTTAATAAATCGCGGCAAGAACTCTTTTTTTTTGACAAGCCTTGTTTTGTTGCCGAAATCTTTCTTTTTTATCCATAGCACATGACAAAACTGTAGACACTGTAGATTTTCGCAATGTTTTAAAAATATTTAAATATTATGTTGCCATTACTGGATTATTGACATTCGCTGCTCAGCATGGTCATAGCATATTTGCTTATTCGAGGTAACACACCAGAAATCATCGGTAAATGACGAAAAAACTATCCTTCTTTAATTCCCTATTTTATTAATTTGAAGTTTTTTTCAGTAAAAGACGCTGAATATTTAATAATAATAAAATACAGTTCATCAAAAGTGATGAAGAGTAGACGGCAAAAATGAACAAAACTCTCGCAAGTCTCGAAACTGCGAGATTTCCGGCGGGATGTTCAAAATACCATAATGCTAGTTTCGGTACTTTATACTTAATAAATGGAACTGAAATGAATATATTTATTGAAATTATATTTGTTTCAGAAATTTTTTAAATTTGTATAAGGCAATTTTAAAATCACGCCAAAAAAACTCGTTGTTTCGAGACTTTCGTCATTTGCTCTTTATATTATATATTAGGTATTATATTTTTGAAAATATTTTATTATTCGTTCACAAAAGTTTAAATTTATAATATACGTAATATAATTTTCATTATAATCTCTATTTAAAAATGTTTACTATACATATATCACGATTTAAGATTTGTATACTTTTTCATTTCTTAATGAAATCAGAAAAAGTAATTCAGTTATAAACAATGGTTAATAATTATATTATTGCCCAATCAGCGTCCGGACAGCTACAGTCTGAGCATTTGGTCATATAATTTGCCGGATCAGAGCCCGGCCAGCCCCCAACTGGGGTTTTTTTTATAAATTTTTCCTAGGCAGTATTCGACCATACGAGCATATTTGCTATGAACCGAATAATATTTATGCAAATTTTTACATGAATGTAACATAATTATCATCCTACGGAATACTTTTTGTAAGGATTTTCATTTTTGTGAGGGGATCAAAAATACCTTTTCTAACTTTTAGTAAGTAGAAACCCTTCGTAATTTCATTTGGTTGAAAATAATTAATAAACTTATAAATAATAACTTTTGCTATCAGGTTTTTCTTTCAAGCACATTTCTTCACTTTTTTATGAGTGAGCGATTAATGTTACTAACACTACAAGCAGAAAAAATAAATGTAATATATACTTATCAGGAAATGTAGAGGCTTTCTTGTAACTTTAACAGTATAAACTGCTCTTAATAAAAGAGTGAAAATGTCAAAATCACTTAGCATTTCGTAAATGTCACAATGAATTTAAGGTTAACTTAACGGTTATCATTTTATTGAAACGAATTTCTACTCCCTAGCATTACATACTGCAAGATATGTAAAATCTACTGAACCGAGATTGAAATAGTAGTCCAGTGGACATTACCGAAAGATCGGTACATGCTAATGATCCAATTGGTTTTCTAAGTGTTTTGAGTTCGATTTAAATACATGGTATCTCGAAGTGCGCCATCTGCCTATGACAAATATCACTCACTCTGTAATTTCAGTATGGCAAATATATAGCTTGTGAAACCACGCATGCATTTTTTCCTTTAAAAAACCTGTTAAATCCAGCGTACAAGTTATAACATTGGTCCTTCAGCCCGGATTTTATTAACATTGGATTAAATAGACATTTTTTTGCATAAATATATCGAAAGTGTACCTCAAAAGGCGACAATTTTTGTATTTCAAACTTTGGCCAAAAACGACGCTTTCATGAGTTTGATGACGCTTTTGTTTTGTGATACAAAAATTTATTTTTCGAACTTGAGAAAGGAGGTTAACAACACATGATCAAACCTAAACTCTGCAAAGTGGACAAGCAAATTATCATCGCTTTGTATTTTATGCCTTTTGGATTTTTTGGGACAAAGTAAGACAACGCTTCGACCAAATACTGCATCCACGTGCATTTAGAAAAGGGTTAGTTTGGAGTTCAAACAACGTTTAGCCTTTGAGAAATTTTGAAAACAATGTCAAGTCACGCCGTTCCAGAAACAAGTTTATGTGAGCTTTCTACCCGGTAATAAGCGTAGAATAGAGAAAAATTAATATTTTCAGATTTCAGCGCAAAAGTGAAGATTATTCTATTCTTTTGAATGCGAGATATTTTCATCTGCGTAAAATGCCACAATAAGAATAAGATATCTCCTAAACTTACTCACTTCTATTTCCATAGCCATCAGCACACAGTTTTCTATTCTCCCAAAGAAAACATGTTTTCAAAATATTTCATTCCTTCTAATTGTACCGGTAACACACCTCACAGAGATATTTTTTATTCCTCCGAAGTGGTCATATTTTGATTTTATTTACTTCCTTCTAATAAGTTCACAAAACATGTGTAATAAGTTGTTTTAATTCCTTTATGCGGAATGTAAATTCTGAAATTTTAATTCTCACCCATTCAACTCTGCCTCTCTAGAGTTAAAATTATTTAAATTTACACATTTGCATAGATTTCTTTGTTGCATTTTTAAGACGCGTTTCCAGAGCATGTAAAGGCTGCGTTAAATCAAAGATTAGTTTATATTAAAAATTCATTTATTGAGTTTGATAAAATACAAAGTAAAATCGAAGAACTAATCTCAGATGAAAAAAATAAATCAATTATCGGGAAAACATTGAAACTAATTATTTTGCGATAGTTGCTATAGCTGATAGATTGCTTTCTCGTGGAGCACCGATATTTCATGTTCAAGCTCATAACCCGAACATAATTCAGCAAAATGAAAATATAAGTCCAAAAGTGCCGCGAAATCAAGGTATAAAATTGCCTACTATCGAATTACCGAAATTCAAGGGCGAGCTCGCGGAATGGCTAGGTTTCCGAGTGTAAAACTCTTGGATACTATTAAAATTGTTAAGTAAAGTTAATGTAGTTTCAAATTTTCTGAAATCAGCCCTTACAAATGAATTCATCCCTAAAATTCAATCACAAGTATTATTTTTTCACTACTTAAAAATACCCTCGGACTATTCAGTGGCGTAAAACGTGTAATAATATTAGTTCACATCCTTGGTATTGAATTAGAATTCTTTACCCCACTAATGAATCAACCTCTATTATTGAATAAAAAAATGACACCCTTTTCAATATGAAAATACTAGTTTTTTGAGTCTGACGAAACAAATTTTGGCAGTATGCACAATATCCAAATACGAAATCGACTGTTCTCACCTTAATATAAAACCTATAATAAGGGGTGAACCAGCCCCACAGGAGATATTGTCGTATCTCTATGATTTTATTCTTTTTCTACGGGACTTTCAAAGGTAATAAAAAATTAATGATTCAAAGCAAGAAGAACTAACTAAGTATCGAATAAATTCATACAAAGAATAAACGTATAAACGCTTGGAAAACAAATTAAGAGAAGTAAACAGCTTAAAATAACAAGATAAGATTAAAGTTATCATTTTCTTGTTGTTGTTGTCGAGATCGGACGGTGCGAAAAACCTCAACGATTAAATTATCAAATCAGTAAGTCGCCTTGCCACGTTTTGGATAGATAAGACCTTTTCCGACGATGCGATCGCACTCTTGAACTCACAATCAGCTCGCCAAAACAACACTCGAATACTCGATATTACCTCTCATCATCAGTCTTTAGTCAGAGCTTCATCGAGCTCGTTTGAATCAGTATATTAATTGTGAGTGCAGTGTTTGTTGAATTTACAAGAAATTACATTGGAATCCAATAAATGTGCAACCAAATTCCAAACTCCAAATTTCATCAAAGTATAACATAGTATTTTGGAATTCGTACAGATTAATTCTACCATATAATTTTTGTTCAATACTTATTTCACGATTGTAAGTAAAATTTCTTTTTGCGTAAAATTTCTTATCGCGGTAATTGGTAGATATTGTATACATGCCCTCGCCATTTTTCAAAAAACGCAAAGAAATTGAAAGTACTCTATTTTACAGCTCTTTATAAGCCCTATCTAAAGAAACCATAAAAAATTATTTTCATCAAATATGACGTGGGTATAAGCATTTTTCAAAAAATTAATATTTTTTTTCAAATTTTCATACATCTGAAAACTTTAATGGCAATAATATATTGTACAGAAAATATTTGTTTTTTTTACGTAGACACTGGAAATTTTCCAGATTTTCTTTTTCGAAAAAAATGTTTTTTTTTACCTTACATTTTTGAAAAATATTTTTCCGAAGGAAAAAGCTCAAAAATTTTTACTGTAATAACTTCAAAAGGCAAACCTTTTCTCTTCGATACATTCTTGTCTATCATTTAAATTTACGGAGATTTTGAAAATTTGAAACAAAATGTCAATTTTTTGAAAAAATGTTCATACTCACATCGTATTTGACGATTAGATTAGAAATTTGAAGATTAGAGAGATTTGAATTTGAAGATTAGAAATGAAATTGATACGTAATTGTCAGTGTAATGTTGATTTAAATGATATTAAAAATTATTGCCTGACTTTGTAAAAAAATATTCAAATTCATGCGCTTCGGATTTCACCGTGTAAAAAACAAATAATAATTATTATTTCTAGCTATTGAGAAAATGACTATCAATCCTATAAATGTTATACAATTATTATTATTATCTTTTCAAGCTATGAATATACAAGAAAGTCCCATTCCTAAAGATGAAATTGCTTTGAAGGATAATATAGAAAAATTATTACTTGATTGTATAAATAACTTTGAGGATCCAGAATTCATTGTCGGATCTACATTAGCTTTTCAAGAGCCATTTAAGGATACTGAAATGCATATTGTTGAAGATATTGACAGAATCTGGTCAGCGGATGTTGATGAACACGGACTAGT
>NC_046661.1:43443057-43460446 GCF_010883055.1 Belonocnema kinseyi | reverse complement strand
TAAAACTCCAATCCTTGGTACATAATCAATTGTCATCTCCTCGATACAATAACCTATTCAAATATTCATGGTATAAAAGTGGCTACGTTGAATCAAAGCCAATTGAATTTTATAACCCCGTAGATTTTAGTTTTGGTAATGATTGTAATGAGCGTTGTGAAGTTCCTGGTTGCTCTAATCCAGCAATTGTAAGATGCTCTTGGTGTATACTGCTCTTGTGCATACTGCCAAAATTTTTTTCGTCAGACTCAAAAAACTAGTATTTTCATATTGAAAAGGGTGTCATTTTTTTATTGAAAAATAGGGGTTGATACATTAGTGGGGTAAAGAATTCTAATTCAATACCAAGGATGTGAACTAAAATTATTATACGTTTTACGCCACTGAATAGTCCAAGGGTCTTTTTGAGTAATGAAAAAATAATACTTGTGATTGAATTTTAGGGATGAATTCATTTGTACGGGCTGATTTCAGAAAATTTCAAACTACATCAACTTTACTTAACAATTTTAATAGTATCCAAGAGTTTTACACCATGATATAGTAATGGAATAACGAAATATAACAGTATAAATGTTAGGGGTAGCTCACCCCCTCAAGGGATTTTTTTTTAAATGCCGGAACAGGTCAACTTTATTTTTGATTATTGTGCATAAAACAATTAATTTTGTCAAGATTCAACAGATTTTGGAATGTGTATAGTGAAAAAAGGGCCATCAAATATAGTTTTTCATTAATAATAAACGGGGGTTGCGAGTCTGATGACTAAAAATAATGCATAAATATGTGCTTTTCAATAACAAGTGTTACCCACTTTGTTCCAGTAAAAAATTACGAATTGTATTCGAGAAATTAAAAAAAATGTGTTTTTTTGGGGGTGAACTTCAAGGGTGGGTTTCACCCCTTAAATGGACTTATGGGCACGTATAAAAAAATACGTGTCGAATATTTTTACCTTCCTTGTCAGAGTATCACAATTGGCTCTCGCAAAACAATCACAGAAAAGCTGTTTCCCTTTAGAGATAGAAGCTTTAACTCGAAACGAAAAAATTAATAAAGGAGGTTATCTGTATTAAATCCTTTCACAGACGAGCTTGAAACAATTAGATTTGGCGGTAGACTCAATAACTCCCAATTCGACATAGAAAAGAAACATCCTATAGTTTTGCTAGCATCTGACGATTTTGCAAAGCTTCTTTTTGTTGATGAACACCAACGTTTGCTCCAGGCTGGTTTTCAGTTGTTGCTCTCATCTATACGTGATCGATTTTGGCCTTTAGTGGGTCGTAATTTGGCGCGAAAAGTGGTAATGAAGTGTGTACATTTTTTTAAAGTCAATCCAAAGTCGGTCAATCCAATGATGGGCGACTTGCCCAAATCTAGAGTCACTCCCTCACCACCTTTTCACGTCACAGGTGTTCATTACGCAGGTCCTTTCATTGTTGAGGATGGGAAAGGAAAACTTCCCAAAACTAGTTGGTTGGGACAACTAACATGGTAGTAGGCCCAACTATTTTAGTTTGTAATATATGCCGCTGCTATTAAAGTGGTTGAGGCTACTACTTTTATTCGCGAGATTGGTAGTAGTTGTCCTTACTACTTTACTTGTTCTCGCCACAACCTTCGATGGTAGGTATTACTTTCAGGTAGGTGTGTTTACTACTTTAAATAGTATATGGTACTACTTCAATTAGTAAGTCTTACTATTAAATTAGTTATTTTACAAATAAATTAGTTGATCTTACTACTTAAAATAGTAATCCTCACTATTATATAATCTTATATAATATTGCTATTCAATCTTATAGTTTCTTACTATTCATATAATTATATTCATCCGACTGGAAAGCTAAACTGTCGCGATGGTGTATTTATACAAATTACGGTACCTTTTCACGGAGGCTTGTTTTGAAGTATTCGCTGAATTTATTTGAAACATCGTGTCCGCATCTACGTTATCAATCAATCATATTTGCCATAATTCAACAAAGTAACTAGAAATAAATCCTATGAAAAATATTCATTCCACGATTATTTCAAAACAGGCCTCCGTGAAAAGGTGCCCTAGGCGTAACGTAGAGGACGCCCTAAGGATCTATACAATGCTTTTCAATAATTTCCACGTATTTACACTTTATACGTAAAGGTTCAGATTAAAATGGCGATCATTGAAAACGTGACGCGATATTTCAATGCGAATGTTGGCAGCACTGCTCAGATTTCAGTTCTACCAATATCGCCAAGAGGCAAAACTTGTAACCTTTACTACTTTTATTTCTTGGAAAATAAATTGCTGGTAAATATAACTAATTCATTTGTTGTGACTACAATTACTAGCCTTACTAATATAACCTTCATAGGAGGACTAACGGCGACTTGTTGCCGTTAAAAACTGGTTAGTTACTGTTACCATCGAAGTAGTTGTTGTAGCTTATACCAACTCTACTAATAAGGAGCTTTTTGTCGCAACTAACCATTTTTTTCAGTGTACGTAAGCCCATTTGTATGCTTTTCCACCAAGGCCTTACACCTCGAGCTCGTCTCTGATACTACATCAGAAGCCTTTATAGCAAGTTTGCGTGGTTTTGCTTCAAGAAGAGGAAAATCCGCTCATATTTATTCCAATGATGAAACAAATTCTGTGGGGCTAAAAATGAGCTTGATTTACTCGGCAAGTTTCTGCTCAAGGAGAGCAACAAATTGGCGGAAAAGCCGAAAATATGAGAATCACATGGCACTTCATTCCAGCTTATTCACCGCATTTTGGAGGTATTTGGGATTCTGGAATTATGTCTGTAAAGTCTCACCTTAAACATCATGCGGGCAATATTATTTTAACTTTTGAAGAAATATATACTTTTTTGGTTCAAATCGAAGGTTTGATCAATTCCGCCCAATCAAACCGTTGTCTCCTGATCCCAGCGATTTTTCCCCTCTGACTCCTGCTCATTTTTTAATCGGAAGACCACTCACTTCAATTGCTGATCTAGAATTGAGCTATTTATTAGAAAATAGATTATCCAGGTGGCAGTTGATTCAGCGGCTACAGAAGCATTTTTGGTCGAGATGGAGCAAGGAATATGTTTCAGAACTTGAAAAAAGAGATATATGGAATCAGCCTTACGGAGAAATCAAGGAAATTTTTCTAGTTTTAATAAAAGAATTTTAATTAAGACTCTCATGTTCAATTATCTTATTCATTGTTTTCTTTAATACTTTACCCTTATTTACTACTTTTAAATTGTAAAGATTCACTCCTCGTAATGTCTTCTATGCCTTATTTTTAAAAGGATAGACCTTTCAAGCCGGGGGGGGGGGGGTATGTTTTCAGTTTAATTGAAATACATGGTATCTCGAAGTGCGCCATCTGCCTATTAAAACTATCACTTACTCTGTAATTCCAGTATGGCAAATATTTAGCTTGTGAAACCACGCATGCATTTTTGTCTAAAAAGCCTGTGAAATCTATCGTACAAGTTACAACACGTTGCTCACCACTGAACTCGTAACAACGCAACCTATTCACGCAGACCCCCGAGTGAATTCACGGCGCCATTGGCAATGGATGGATTGCATCACCTAGGAAACATGCCTTTTTGACATTTCTGTGACAGTTGTCAAATTGCACCATATTCCCACTAACCAAGGATGGGGTTTTATAACAAAATAAAAAAATTTTGGATGGCACAACTTCTTCACGGATCGCATACACTTGGGAGTTTCTTGCAGTATGCCGTTTTTGTGTTCCGTAGATGTTTCAGCTGACTTCTATGGATGTAAGATAAATCCGAGACCTTTTACTGTGTGCCGCGATGGCATGGGCGCGTATTCAGAAGTCGTTCCCGAGGTCGCCAACTCTCAGTTACATATGCATTTCGAAATTATTTTACAGATAACTACTCGTGTAATAGTGTAGCGGTTGAGAAAATCGTCTTGCATGCTTAGGTTTATTCGGTCGAATCCCCCCACCCAACCCCATTTCGTGCGAAATTCGAATTTTATTATAAGCGTTATAACTTAAAAATGCTTATTAATTATAAGTATATCCGAAAATATATATAAAAATTAACCGTCCGCTTATTTATTAATTATTTGTTAGCCAACATTTTTCACAAATTATAGTGCTGTCTAAGCTATATTCTATAGCGTTAACATGAGTTAGATCTCTTTATATTATTCGTTAAAGTCACAAGATAATTTCTAATTGCAGCATCCAGGTTCTGTGCAAAATAACGAATGGATTGGTAAGATCTACTGATCCGCAGGCCCGCAACACCTGAGAATTGGTACTGAAAACCATGAATGATAGTCATATTCAGTTGCCTATAATTCTAATGTTGACAGAACTGTCGTATTGCCCATATACGTACGTGGAAGATTAGTAAATTTAACTTGGTTTTCAGTCAAATATAAGGTTCTTTTTTCTGCGTGTACATGGGGTATTTAAATATGTACCTATGAACTAAATACTTTGCACTTTGTTGTGTTAAAGAGGTTTAGATATATATTGTATGTTTAAAGCACCAATACCCTCAATTTAAATTCTTTTTGTACTTTTCTTAAAAAATCGACCGGCGCAGCCCCATTTTAAGGTATCAAAATGCAAGAGATTTTTTTATTATATTAAAAAGGGTTTTCAAGCAATCTACTATATAATTTTCTACAAAATCAATTTGTCAAGGAAGAGATATTTCCAATTTCTTGCCAAAATAGCCGTAATAGCACTGATCCTTAGCCTAAAACATTTCGATATTAACGATATGGAAATATGATTCGATCAATTCCAAGTGGCATCAAGGCGGAAGAAATCTTGTAATATCCTGCGTCGAAAAGATGCAATGGGTGAGCCATGGCTCAGCAATGGCATAAGCGTGGGATGAGCGTATGATAACCGTGGCTTGAGCGTGGGTTAATCGTGAAGTAAGCGTGGCCTAAGGTTCAGTCAATGTTCACCCACGCTCATCCCACGTTCATCCAACAGTTATGAACAATGGGTGAAGCATGGCCCGCGGTCGATAGTGATTTGGTTGATAGTGATTTGGTTGTGTCCATACACAATCTACTAAATTTTCCTCACTTTTTAGAAAGGATTTATATATAAATATTTTCTTTTATTGGATTTGGCGCACTTTTTTTAAGAACCCGCGTAAAAGAAGTTTGCATGACTCAAGCATGGAAAGACGCTTAAGAGCATGTGAGTGTCAGTGGAAATTAGCCTGCGTTAAAAGTGGGAATCTTGGGTTTGCCAATAGTTTACACGTCATCTAAATAGTAAGTAAATAAATAGTAAATAGTAAATAAATAGGTGCACCGGGACGCGCACCAGGTAGTTTAATACGTACACTACTAGAACTTTTTAAGAATTTTAATATTGTGATTGACGAAAACAATACCAAATGGTGAGTCGACGATCCAGGTGCTCCAGATTGAGCGTCAGGTAGTTTAGGACGTATTCTACGAGAACTTTTTAGGAATTTAAATTGTGCCAAATACAAAATAACTACCAATGAGGAGTTGACGTTCCTGGTGAACTGGATCGCTCACCAGGTAGCTTAGCACGTATTCTGTGAGAACTTTTTAGGAATTTAAATTGTGCCAATCGCAAAAATAACTACCAATGAGAGGCTGACGATCCGCGTGAACCGTATCGTGCATACAAACCAATGTATAAAAATATTATTAAAATAACAATAGGGGAACTCTTTCTACTTTGTCAAAGAAACTTTAGTCTCAATGTTTTCTGAAATTTTACAATAAAAACATTTCATACCTTTTCTTTATGAGAGCTAATACTCAAGGTTTCTTTTATATGAAGAATATTGCTATGGCCCACTTACTTAAATAATTGTGTGCAGAAGCGAACTAAAATATGTCACACCAGAATCCATATTTCCGTATAGCAGTAGCAGTAAGTAGCAATTAAAACTCTTGCCAAGATTCAGCTATTTTTGCTAAAAAAGAAATATTAGTGTTGGTACTATTATATAGAAACGCGACTTGCATCGGATGCAATTATAAACAGAATTAACAGAACGACGTTTCTATTTTCATGACATTTGGAAACACGAAAAGTTTGTTTCTGGTAATTTCAGTTATTATTTTATACATAAATGCTCTGTTTAAAAAATTATAGTTGGAATAATCTGAAGAGAAATCGTAACATTTATTTTGTGAGCATAAGAAAATCACCTAAAGATCATGTCGTTTTTCTAAATCCGTCAGAAATGGCCACAAGGTTGAACGCAGGCCCCCCAAGCCTCAATGCATTTTCGTGGTGCAAAGTTTTGAGAACGATGTACCAGTAAATGTCCGTCGGTATATATTTCAGGTTATTATTTATAGTATTTATTGTGCAATGACATACATGGTAATTAAGGTCTCTTGTGATTTAAAGAAGTAGTTTATTCAGACTTGTATCATCTTATATTTATACATTTGAAAAGTATAGAATGTAATACGAAAAGTAATCTAAGCTACTTATTAGTAGTAATTGATTATACAATAATAATTTAACCTTCATGCTTTTGGGCTGGCTGTCAAGTGACCGCCTTTTTGAAATTTCGAATGATGCGCTCGCTAGTGACCTTTGGGTGAGACCTTACACCTTTGACCTTTTTTTGTGTCACCTACTCGTACGTTAATTATATTGTAGTTTCAGGTTACAAATGTCAAGTTATGTACTTTTTTTCAACTGGCCTTTTTTAAAGTTAATGCTATACATTGGAACAAGACAAATTTCTAATCTCAATTTATTTTATTTATTATTTGATTTTTCGTGGCGAAATCTGTTCTCTCGGCACGTGGCACGGTACTCCAAGGGGATATTTAGGATTAATGTAAGAATTTAGCATTAACTCGTTCAATTTTTTTTTCTTTGTTTATTATTTATGACCTTACCTCATCGATATTCTCAAAGAGGGACAACGAGGGATTTTCAGAACTCTGTAAGGCCTTCAGAGAACTGGAATCTACTTGCTGATGCTACTCAAAATTAAGAATCGAGATTTGAATTTGAATATGGTTCCCGCACCAGTAATTCTTTTGTGAGAGGAAGTCCTTACATCCCTTAATAGGGCCCTTGACGTTTAAAGCACTGGACCGAGAGCCTAATCTACTTCAAGACTCCCGCGATGAGGATGAGAAGCAGGTCTGATTGTCCCAGACTTGTTGCCGTACGTTTTGCCAATGCGGACCTTCTCGCTTCAGAGAGGACGAGAGCTTCCTCATTTAACGGAAATGCTACGGATCTACCCTGTAGATCTTTTTATCAATTACAGTGAACTCATTGAGCCACCCCTGCATCCTTCTCTCAAACCGGCATCACGAGCGGAAAAAACGGGTCGAGATTCGAACCAGCGAATTCCAGGACAGCGCTGAGCAAGCAGCGAATCAGCGACGTGTCTGAAAACTCGCCCAAAGAAGACGAGACCACGAGCTCGACGACGAACACGTCTCGTTCTCTTTCATTCACGCCTAATTATGTGAATAATCTGCGGATCCTAGCGGATACTCATGCTCAAAATTAGTTTTGCTTTTGCTTCTGATTTGTTCATCGATATACAGAGTTTGACAAGCATGAGGAGCCACGCGGGTCTCCAGGAACATTGACCTCTATGAATATTCCTTGTTTTTTTGTTTTATCCACAAAATATGGAAAATTCGGTTTTGGAAAATATCTTAGTTTTTTTTTTGCTTTTGTAATGGTGATCTTTTGTTAGTATTATGAACAGTAACTTGGAACCACTCGGTATGTAGCTCTCGATATTTTCAAGACCCGGCCAGATCCGGGTTTATCCAACCTTATTCCGGTTTCGCACTAATTCTCCAAAATATGACATGTTTCGGGTTTGATTTTATGTTGTCGCTATCGCTTCTTTTAGATCAAAATGGCCGCGATTGGCATTATTTCGAATGGCGAATCGAGCTTGTCATCCGTATTTTAATGTTTAATCTTCGTGTACCTATCGAGAATTTAATCGTGTGAAAGTTTTCATTCCCGGTAACTTATTTAGGTTAGATAGAGCACTATGCTCAAGTATGGTACTTTAATCATTAAGTTAGCCCATGGAGAATCGGCAGTTCAACCGAGCACACCTTACTATCTAAATTGATAGATTTTGTAATTTTTCGGGAAAATTCCCCCTTTGTAAAATTTTGCTATCGCATGCTGAAACCTGTAAAATAAATTTTAGCCAAATTTGAACAGGCTGAGTCTAGCCTGGGCCCAAAAACCCCTCTCACACGCCTTTGAATATTTTTTGCATAATCTGGTTGGCGCATGTGCGCCTGGCGCCCAACAAACTTCTTTTTTTAGCTTCCGTTTCCGTTGAGATTTTTTTTGATTTCAGATTTAGGACGTGAGAAGGGCAAAATAAGTAACCGGTAAGCTTACTGTTACAAGATTTACATCGTCAAGTACCAATTATATTTCGATATATTCTATTTTTATTCTAGTTTATCAAAAAATTTATTTTTTGCCGAAAACAGTTGAAAAAAATTTTTTTCAACTAGAATCTATATTATTTTGATGGCTAACTATATGGGCTTTGATAACAGAATTTTGATCAAAAAGGTAGTTGCCGAGATGTATTAGAGTTCCTTTGCTTTCATGGCAGTGAATCATTCATGAAAACTACAGAAAACAGCATGAAAATCATCAAAAACGTGGGAGGTCAACTAATGGCCTGCGCGATCCCCAGTGCGATTTAAGATGGCGCGAACGCATGAAGGTAAATAAAAAATTGACAATAATCTTGCCTTTTTTCCGGCCTGTGTTCTATGTATTCTTTTTCTCCTTTTCCAGCGCCCAGTGATCAGCATTTTAAAGCGTTCTTTAGTTTACAGTAGATTTGTGTGTGTCTTATCACTAACGATACATTTATTGGTTTTGATGACAAATGTACTTTGTCCCAAGAAAATGCATTGAGGCTTGGGGGCCTGGTTGAAAGTACTCTGGCTCAAGTTATCTACAGAACAAGGTTTAGTAATTATATTTCATGGCAAGTTAGCGATAGTGCGTAACGGGCTATGTAAGACGGAACAGTTACAGAATAAGAACGTTTTTTAATTTTTACATTTTTATCAGACATTACTTTATCTTGGTTTTTTTACTTTCAATCTACTGCCAAAACGAGCTATTAAACTCTAGCCTGAACTAATTGGTGGTAACACGAAGAACGCCATATGTTTGTTACCTAATATATCGACAAATTTTATGTAAATTGTAGACATCTACGTTAAAGACCGATGACAAGGAGCATCCATTCATCGCCGACTGATATTACGGATGCATTAAACTTTTCTATCTGTTTGCATGAATATATACTTCTATGATTAACCCCTTTACTGTCAGTGACACATATGTCGTAAGAAAGGTCGTACAGATTTTGCATCTTGGCACATATGTGGGGATTTCAAAAGAAAATGATTTACCGGGATCCGAATAAGTTGTGCTTGAGTACATTACGGTTCGTGGGGTCACTGAATTCTAATCCGATGTTGTATTTTTTAAATTCAAAATGGTGCATACAATATCGCGGAAATAAATTATTGAATAT
Source organism: Belonocnema kinseyi (assembly GCF_010883055.1). NCBI lineage: Eukaryota > Metazoa > Arthropoda > Insecta > Hymenoptera > Cynipidae > Belonocnema > Belonocnema kinseyi. Next base: position 43,450,889 of record NC_046661.1, on the reverse strand, counting down.
GTTTGGGTCTTGATAAGATTTGTCATACTAAGGTTTTTGGGGTCGCTCAATTGAAATTTGGTGTTGTTTAAGAAAAAATTAATTTTGGATCCAATATAGAGTACATTAATTATTATAAATGTTCAGATCGTGATAAAATATGTCATTCTTATGTTTTGGGGCCGTTAAATTGAATTCAGGTGTTGATCTATGAAAATTAAAAATATCGGATCCAATAGAGAGGGACAAAATGATCAAAAATACATAGAACTTTATCGGACCGTTCATATTTTCTATTCCTTTTATTATTATATACATTCAGCTTACATCCAACATCAGATTTCGATTTAGCGACCTTAGTAACCAAAGTATAATCGTTTTATAAGGGTCCGAACATGTCTAATGACTCATGTCCGCCATATTAAATTCCGAATACCCAATAAAGGATTTCATTTCAAAGATCCTAGAAACTTTAATATAAACAACCTAATCAAGTTCCAAACGTATTTGGCGATTTTGGTCCGCCATATTGTATACACGATTTTTGATACACATTTTTAATAATTAATGTCGTTTTCGCCGCAAGTTTGAGCGCGCCTAGGGCGCGCGACTGTTGATTCTCGTGCTTCCCGCTCGATAATATATTTATCTCGCACTTCGCGCTCAGTACTGTATTTAACTCGCGCTTCGCGCTTGATTTTTCTGCATAGAATTTTCTATTATAAAAATATGATTGAGTCGAACTCAAAATATATTTAAAATCGTAACATGTTTTTGATGTTTTTATTGTCGTTGTAAATTTGTCATATGTTTTAATTATATTATATTATAATAAGTAAATTTTGAATGCTCATGGTTGGTAAGTGACGTGCTATTCCAAGTTCCAACGACACATAGTTACTGCAGTGTCGCTCCAATCCTGTTTCGAAGTCGAAAATCGAACGGACCTCTCTTTCTACCTGCAAACGTTAAAAAAAGAGGTCCGTTCGAATTTTGCCTTGTATATAGTATCAGGCTAACCATACGGCCTTTAGAATTGGAATAGGGCATATAAATAGAGGATTAACCTAGAAAGTCTACCTAATCCAAGGAATTATTTAATGTAAACATAATAATTCGTACATCTTTCTGATGTTTATTTTGTCGTTGCACATTTTTCTAATGTTTTATTATATTATAATAGGTACATTTTTAATGTCGCCGAGACCGACATGTATGTTCAGGGTTGGTAAGTGACGTGCTAATCCAAGGGTATATCGTTATTGCAGTGAGGCCCGATCCTGCTTCGAAGTCAAAAATAGAACGGACCTCTCTTTTTACCTCCAAATGTTAGAAAAAGAGGTCCGTTCGAATGTTGACTTTGTACATGGAATAGAGCTAACTATACGGCCGTAAGAATAGACCTTTTTATTCTGGACAACAACAAAAAATTAATTATTAAGTGCAAAGAGTGCGGCGACCAAGGCCATAAGTTACATCTTTTGGCACCTGTCATCTTCCAAAAAATGCTTAAAAATTCGGTGAAACTCACTAAAAGTTATGCTCCAGGTGCAAAATTAGGGCACGAATCAGTAGAAGAGCACAGTATTGAGTAGCTGAAATGATGGCCTGAATATAGAAAACTACCATTAAAAGGAAAAAAACGGGATTTAGCGGAAAGGTTAGTTGAGGTTTTTTATGGCAGGTAAAATATTTTATTATATACAAGATTTGCATTTCAGAACTTTTTTTTAATAAATATTTAATATGCATACAAATATAAATAAACATAATATTAAATTTTCCAATCCTCTTTTTCATGTTTAGACAATAAAAATCAATTTGTTATTGATTTCCTGGTATAAGTAATGTATTAAGAAATTTTCCTTCTTTCATATAAACTGCTTATTAATACATAAATATAATAGTTTTGCGTGCTCAAGTGAAAGAATTAAATAGATTTTATTTCTATCAAAACATTAGGAGGTTCGAAACCCCGATAACAGTGCTTCATTTAATATGTAAGTAAATGTTAGCAAAGAAAGAAAATATTAATACCTGCCAAACACAACCTCAACTAACCTTTCTACTAAATAATTTTTTTTTCCTTTTAAAGATTGTTTCTTTTATTTCAGCCATCGTTCAAACTGTTTAACACTGTACTCTTCCACCGATTTGTGCACTAATTTTGCTCCAGGAACATCATCTTCCGTGATTTTTTCCGGACTATTTAATATTTTTTTTAAGACGACAGTTGTCAACAAATATAAATAATGGGCTTGCTCCCCACACTTTTCGCACTTTTTTCGCATTTTTTTCTGAATATAGCTTAAAAATTTTTTGCCCTTAACCTCTGATTTATTTACACATTTATTTGTCGTTGTTGTTTTTATTTACAATATTTTCCATACATTTCGACAGAAAACTGTTTAAAAAATGCGGAAATGACGTACAATTCTGGCACGTGTGCACTGTATACGTCTAGAATAAAAAGGTCTATTCGAATAAGGCCTAGAAAGATAGGTTTAACCTAAAAAGTCTACCTATATATTTATCCTATTATAAAAAGAAGATGAATGAGTCGAACTCGAAATATATCGAAAATCGTTACGCCTTTTCCTGATTACTGATGATTGCTATACAATCGAACTAAATCTCGATTCACCTAAATGTCATTTCAACTAAAACTCTATAGTTTGTGCACAGCGAATGGTTTTGCTCGAAAGAGAGTCGTGTGCGTAGTTAGAAAACAGGATGCGTTGACTAAGTAGTACCACAAAAATATACGGTTGGCGGCGTGACATGCTGGCTCCGAATCATCGGTAAAGAAAAACTGACAATAATTTTAAAAAATAATAAATGTAATAAGGTTGAATAAAACTATAATTTGTTTTTAATTTAGTAAAGTGAAATTGGATAAACATAAAGGTAATTAAATAAGTTGAAAAACATTTAGATTAAGTGAAAAGTGACCGCTGAATAAAGAGTGTATTTTTTCGTAATTTTTCATTTTGATTCGTCGTGAATGATTTTTGGTATGGGGTTATAGATTTTTTGTTTATTTTAAATTTACGAATTGTATTGACCTTCATTAGGATCTGTGCACGAAAAACGTGAAGCTGTTGTTCAAAAATCTAATAGTGGTATATTAATTTTAGGATATGTGCGTGACAATATTTTGTTAAAAACTTTATCACAGTTATTAGGTACGATGAGGCGTCATTCGCTAATGTCGAAGGCTTTAAATTAGGATTCTTCAAAACTTGAATTGCACGAATATGCATATATCTTATAATAATATGTATTAGGTCATTAGACATTGATAAAAGAATGTCATTCATATTTTCTGGAGCAGTACTTTAACTGCTTCATTTGAAACTATATTGTTATAATTATAGCAACAAAAAAAGTTGAGGAAATTTTTAACAAATTTTTTGTATAACTTTTTTATTATAACTTAAGCGCATTTACCTGTGTTTTGAAAAATAATAAAACTTCACATATAATAGTACTTTTTAAATTTCGAAACATTCAAAAAACTATTGCAGTAATTACTATCAGTTTGATAAATAATACCTTGCAATTGATAAAACGATGTTAAATTCATGCTTTGTAGAAATAAACAGAGATAAAAAGCATTTGGCGGGCCTATTATTATATTTATATAATAAAAATAAGTGCGCCAACAGATACAAAAAAGAAGAAAATAATGAAGTAATATATTGCAGACCCGGCAAATGTTTTTCTCATAGAAAAAATAATATTTAGAAACGTTAAAATCCCTTAAATCCGTATAGTTCCTATAAAATCCTTCTAAATCTTCTGAAAGTACCCATGAAAGAAGAAAGAAAACTTCCATCAAGGATGACATTCGAATGCGAAAAAATCGCCACCGGATATGATTATTTGCGTAACATGAGCGTTCAGAAGCGGAATGAGACTCACCAAACGACCTGATAAAAGTTTCGCAGACTAGTCCTAAAAGCCATTCTATCCCATTTTTCTAAAATATTTCCAGTGATTTGAAAGGATTTCAACCAATTTCAAGGAAATTTATAGAATTTCCAATGATTTTAATTATATTAATTATTATTATTTTTAATTACTTTCCCGACTTACGTCTAAACTGAATGAGGTATCGCTATGAAAGTTGGGGAAATGAAATAGGAGGTAATAAAGTCCATTCCTCTGCTTTGATCCGGTGAAAATTTTGAGAAAAAAAATTTTTTTGAAGAAAATACCAGTGGAAGTTTTCTTTCCCAAAGGGCTGGTTATGAGGTTTACATTTAGCAAAGCGGGGGAAATCAACAAAAATCGCTCACGAACATTATGCACAAATAATGCAAAAACTAATGTTTGCAGTTGAAATGCAAATAAACCTATTTGGTCTGACATACGTATCAGTCTGGTATCAGCTGTGTCAAAGCAGCACTAGCGCAGCGAGTAAGCAACTTCGAACTTCTAGGGGTCTGTGGGTAAAACAGATTGCATAATTACCGTCCGAGAATGTTAAAAGTCCAACTTCTGCTGTAAATCCTAAATGTGTCCGTCGATAATCATTATTTTCATAAATAAACTTTTTTCTTCCTCCAATCCTTTGCAAGGCCACAAACGATCCTTTAATATTGTTTAATATTACCCGAATAAAATTTTCGCGTTATTTAAACTTTTATTTTTCAGTAGTCGAAGGGATTGCACAAGAGTCAATGAAGTTATTTGATATTATTTCAAATATTTTAAGTGATTTTTGACAGATTTCAATAGATACACAAAAATTCTAAGCATTTTATAATATTTCTAAAAACGGCAAAAATTTCACAAAAAATGAGGCGATTTGTAGGATTTCAAAGATTTAAAGATAATTTCGAATATCTCGGTTAATCTGCGTTTTAAAATAATTTCCTTAAATTTCTAAAGATTTAAAGGATTTCATAGGATTTATAAGATTTGAGAATATTGAAAAGGATTCCAAAGTATTTAAGAGAATTTTCGAGATAGGGCTTCAAATATTCATAGATATTGAAAGGAATATCATCAGATTTCATGTAACTTCACGGGATTTCAACGGATTTTATATTATAATGGATTTAAAGGAGTTTATTCACAAGAATTAAGGGATTTCAAAGGATTTAAAAAATTTAAAATGATTTAAAAATATTTCTATTAAATTTCAAGAACTTTAAAGGTTATTTTAAGAGATTAGAAGGACATTTTAAAAGATTACCAACAATTTATAAGCTCCTACAAAATTCCAAGATTTTTAAAAAGATTTCAAAGAATTTAACACATTTTGGGTATTTCCAAGGATTCCAACAAATGATCATTTCATTTAAAAACTTTTCTAAATATTATTTTTTCTATGACAAAAACACTTGGCGGGTCTGCAATATATTACTTCATTATTTTCTTCTTTTTGTGTATCTGTTGACGCACTTATTTTTATTATATAAATATAATAATATGCCCGTCAAATGCTGTTTTCCTCTTCTTTTATTCCTGCAAAGCACGAATTAAACATCGTTTTATCAATTATGTTAAATTGAGGTTCTGGAATAAATGTGGACGGTGGTTTCGCTGGATAAATCACTTTATTTAGTATTCACTTATTATTCGGTACGTCCGCCTCACATGGTGTCTCGACAGTAGCTGACTAACAAGAAGGAAGTGCAGTCGAGCACGCACGGGCGCAGAAGAGCAGCGCCAGTGGCAGAACGGCACACTAGCCCTTGGTCGCACGCGATTGAAACAAATAACAAGGTATTATTTATCAAACTGATAGTAATTACTGCAATAGTTCATTTACTACTTTTAATAATGGTCCTTTTTTTAAAGTATGCTTTCATTCTTAAATTTTCTACTTTTTGTGATTGACTTTATTTTATTATGTTACAACTTATCGAATACATTAATAAATATGATGTTAACTATATATCATTTTTTTAAAATTCCAGCTTATTTCAGCTTTAGATTTTTAAAAAATTTTCTTACACTTTTTAAATGTTTCCAAAGGACCCCGCACTAAATGTATGAGAAAATGGCTTTCGGTGGCGCTAAGCGCTCAATATCAGTGAATAAAACGAATTAAAACAGATTTTGTTACAAAAGCCATGCCAACATAGAAATCACGGTTCAGATCGTGGTCTGTCATATTTTCGCCTACACCGTTGACTCATATAGCGCGCTTCTCAAAACTATCAAATACTAAGCGCCCAAGATTTAAAAAGTGACAGTCGTTCATCATGCAGCATTCACTCATTATTTCCATCGACAACGGTATGTTTGTCTGTCAATTCTTTTGTGAAAGGCCTTTGAAAAAGTGATTTCTAAGTCAAGTTCAAATCTTCTGCGCTTAGCGTTTGCCGTTCTAAGAAGCTCGCTATATGAGTCAACGGTGTTGACTCATATTGTCATTGGTTTGGCTAAACATGTTACTGACCACTTCTTGATGCGCGTTTCGTATACAGACATCGCTTGTGTCGCTAAAGCTACTAGGATTGGTTCTATTCACTGATCATGGGCGCTTAGCGTTCGTCCCTCTGGCGAAGGGTACACTGTTATTATCGTTGCGCGCACTAGTTACTAATGTTACTTTGGATACCATTTCTGTCTTAAAAAAGTAATTACTTAGTCAATTTCAAATCTTGGGCGCTTAGCATTTTATCATTTCGAGAAGCGTGCAATATAACTCATTGCTTTGGCTAAACATATTACTGACTACTTTCTGATGCGTGATTCTTATAGTGACATCGCTTTTGTCGCTAAAGTTATTAGGATTGGTTTTATTCGCTGATCTTGGGCGCTTAGCGTTCAACCCTCTTGCAAAGGGTAGAATCTTATTATCGGTATGTGAGTACTAGTTACTAATGTTACTTTGGGTACCATTTCTGCCTTTAAAGAAGTGATTAATTACTCAAGTTAAAATCTTTGGCGCTTAGCGTTTGATCGTTTTGAGAAGCGCGCTATACGAGTCAACGGTGTAGGCGAAAATATGAAAGACCACGATCTGAACCGTGATTTCTATGTTGACATCGCTTTTGTAACAAAATCTGTTGTAATTCGTTTTATTCACTGATCTTGAGCGCTTAGCGCGCATAGCACTAAAACTGTCATTTTTTTGGATTTTTTTTACGGATATTTCATCCGGCACTTATAACCTTCAAAATTACAAAGTTTCAGCTAAATCCACCGAAAGCCATTTCCCCATACATTTAGCGCGGGGTCCTTTAAAAAGTACTACTACATGTGAAGTGTCATTATTTTTCAAAACACAGTTAAATGTATTTAAGTTATAATAAAAAAGTTATACAAAAAATTTGTTAAAAATTCCCTCAACTTTTTTTGTTGCTATAATTATAACAATATAGTTTTAAATGAAGCAGTTAAAGTTCTGCTCCAGAAAATATGAATGACATTCTTTTATCAATGTTTAATGACCTAATACATATTATTATAAGATATATGCATATTCGTGCAATTCAAGTTTTGAAGAATCCTAATTTAAAGCCTTCGACATTAGCGAATGACGGCTCATAGTACCTAATAACTGTGATAAAGTTTTAACAAAATATTGTCACGCACATAGCCTCAAATAAATATACCACTATTAAATTTTTGAACAACAGCTTCACGTATTTCGCGCTCAGATCCTAATGAAAATCAATACAATTCGTAAATTTAAATAAACAAAAAATCTATAACCCCATACAGAAAATCATACACGGCGAATCAAAATAAAAAATTACGAAAAAATACACTTTCTATTAACCGGTCACTTTTCACTTACAGTCTGTCAAGTTAAAGCGTGGGTGGCTTTACTCGCAGTCGGTAAGGTGTATCGACATGATTTTGGTGTCAAAATATTAAGAAGAGCTCCC
>NC_046661.1:43440710-43442957 GCF_010883055.1 Belonocnema kinseyi | reverse complement strand
ACGTGGTAACAAGATGAGAATTGAAAGCAAACTGAATGTTAAATCAAAAAGCATGAAAGAGGGAGCTCTTCTTAATATTTTGACACTAAAATCATGTCGATATACCTTACCGACTGCGAGTAAAGCCACCCACGCTTTAACTTGACAGACTGTAATGTAACTATTTTTGAACTTATTTAATTACCTTTCACATTTATCCAATTTCACTTTACTAAATTAAAAACAACTTACAGTTTCATTCAACTTTAATACATTTATTATTTTTTAAACTATTGTCAGCTCTTCTTTATCGATGACTCGGAGTCTGCATGTCACGCCACTAACCGCATATTCTTGGTACAACTCAGTCACCGCATCCTATTTTCTAACTTCGCACACGACCCTCTTTCGAGCAAAACCATCCGCTGTGCACAAACTATACAGTTTTAGTTGAAATGACATTTAGGTAAATCGAGATTTAGTTCGATTGTATAGCAACCATTCCTGATTGGCTTCTCAGTTTGGTTTGAATGTAGATACAATAAGCGAGAACTTTGAAAATCCACATTCAGGGTTAGCAAGTGACGTGATATTCCAACGACAGACAGTTACTGTAGTGTGGCTTCAATCCTCTTTCGAAGTCTAAAATCGAACGGACCTCTCTTTCTATCTCCAAAAGTTAGAAAAAGAGGTCCGTTCGAATTTTAACTTTGTATATGGTATCGAGCAAACTATACGGCCGTCAGAATTGGAATAGGGCATAGAAAGAGTGGGTTAATCTAGAAAGTCTAACTGTATATTTAATTTTACAAAATTGTCAATAAGCCAAGTAATTTTTAATAAAAAAATAATAATTTGATCGCGGGTGCCAGCCCAAGCTGGCTAGTTAAGGTATGAAAAAGCCTTTACAAAAGCACAGGTCGACTTCTTCTTAAAGGGCTAAGGAACTGTCATGCATGGTTGCCAGATTGTATGACTTAGTCATGATTTCTATTGGTCTATCTTTTTAACGCACTATTTTCATTCGTCACCTCAGCTGCAAGAATTCCTTTTACATTTGTTTAAACAAAAAACTACGTTTACACGAAACGCGATATCGATTTAACATTTTTTGAAATAAAATATGAAGCAAGTAAAAACGTCTGTCTAGTCCTACATGTTTGTAATTATAAGAGCAAAATTGTTTTACCATTTTCTTATTTTGGCTTTTTCAGAATTATGAATTTAAATGCAGACAAACGTTTGTTAATGATTTTCATTTTATTTCCAAAAAATTTAAATCGATATCGCGTTTTGTGTTAGCATAACTTGGATTTGAGAAAAAAATTGAAAAAATTTTTTGAGGCTACGCTCAAATGGCCTTCATTACTTTTTTCCTATACTTGGAAGAAGCAGGAACAGCTATATCCTTCAATTTTAATTTTTTAAATAGTTATGATTTCATACTTTATAATATAAAGTAGCATTAGTGATTATACTCATAAGTAGTAGTAGTTAAAATTATTTTATACTGAATCAATTCATGTTTTATTCATGTAGATCTTTTATAATGTTGTTAAAAACATTTTATTTGTAAAACATTTTATTACAAACTTAGCATTTAGACGAGAACATGGAGAATACTTATCTTAAGGACGATAAAATATGTGAGCGTAACCTACAAAATTTCTTTTGTATTTTTTTAAACCGCAAGTTGAGTTCACAAGAAACGTGATATCGAATACAAAATTTTGGAAATTAAATAATAAGCGAGTAAAAACGTTTGTCTGGTCCTGCATATTTACAAATTATAAGAAAACTTAAAAAAAAAATTTCTTTTTTTCTCATAATTATAACATTTTCGCAGCAGAAAAACGTTTATTAGTACTTCTCATTCATTTACAATAAATTTTGAAGTTACGGTTACATGGTAAGGCTATGTGACCGTAACCTCAAAATAAGTTATTATTTCACACTAAATGTTATAAGTTACAAGTTATTATTTCATACTAAATAATTTGAAGTAGCATCATCGATTATAATTATAAAATACATTTTTTTAAATAAAAACTTATAAGCGTATTATTACGTTACATGATAATTCATATAATGCAGATTAAATATTCAAATAAGAAATTACATTAAAATTATTTCATGTTTTACGCAAAATCGTGAACAAATCGTATTTGTCTTTCTTCTCTTTTTAGTTTAAGAAACAAATTTAATGGTAATATCAACAACTACTAGATCTGTTTTACGTTGTAAAAAGTAAATAGTATCTACTTATTA
>NC_046661.1:43430148-43440610 GCF_010883055.1 Belonocnema kinseyi | reverse complement strand
TTAATTTTGCATGCTACAAAAATTTTGAAATGTACAACGTGACTTCATGAATGTTGATTCACCACTTGATGGAAAAATTATAATTCTTGGCCGAGAGTTTAGGCAATTACTTCCTGTGAAAACTCACGCAATTCGCAATAAATTAGTAAATTTATTCATTAAAATCATTTCACTTTGGAAACATTTCTCTGTTTTTTCCCTAACAGAAAATATGTGTACTTTACCATAAGAAGCAGAATTTACAAAGTATTTATTGTCTGTTGGAGATGGTACTTTAAATGACAACGAGAATTACTTAATAGTCCCAGAAAAATGTATAGCTACTACAACCGATGATACAGTACAGGCAATGTTTAATAAACTCATTAAGGATCGAAGATTTGGAGATCTAGCAGACATGTATATTATCAGTACGAAATGTTGATGTTGGAGAAAGTCTGAAAGAGGACACTAAAAGAGTGTACCACAGGTCAATCTAATAGAACTTTTTTTTCGAAAGTTATCGTGCTCACAGAGAGACAGGCATAAATACATACAGACAGACCGACGGACACATTCGTAATAACGTATTTTTCGGATTTAGGGGGTCTCAAAACGTGGACCCCTAAGGGTTTACATGACTTCCATGCCTTACAATCTTTCCGTTTATATCAATATCTTTTACAATCTTATCCTTTCTATATATACAATTATTTACAACTGTTTACATAAAGTCTTATATCTAGTTCCTTATTTGTACTTCCTGCGATAGCGCAATTTAGGACTTATTAGCAAACGAGTGAGCGAACGAACGAAAGCGAGAGTGCAAGCGAGAGAGAGAGAGCATTAGAGCGCAAGCGCATCTTAGTCTACTTAACTTTTACTTTACCATTACTTACAATTTTCACGCTTATAATCTAAGGGACTTCCGTGTCCTTTTTCTTTCACTTTTTTATACCTCCATTTACCTTTTTCACATGCATTCTTTCATTATCTATCATTCGCTCCTCTAGCACCCTCCAACTCCTTCATCCATTCTTCTTCGAATCCATATTCCCCTAGAATCTTAATCACATTTTCTGCCAGCTTCCTTTATCTTCCATTCCTCTCCTACATCCTTTCCATACATGCTCCCATGTTTCCTCCTCCCATTCACATATTCTACACTTTCTGTTCTCTTCTTTTTCCCATTACATCCCCTCCCTTACCTCGTTTCCCAATCTAGATCTTGCTATTCTGGTCCACCTTCTCTCTCCCCATCCCTTTTCTAAATACTTTGGCACCCCTTCCATTTTTATCATCTTATACCATTCATTGTATTTTGATTCCTCAATCGCCCCCATCTTTCTCCCTTTCCCCCCTCAGATTTGTCTCAAATTTCTATGCTCTCTTTCCCGCTCTAATACTTAACTTATCACTTTGCGCTTCTTCTCTCACCATACATCCTGGCGTCCTCCAGTCTGCCCCTAGTGTGCACCTTATATACCTTTCTTGTAAACTCTCAATATCTTCCCTTTCTTTCCATCCCCATAGCTCTGCTTCATAACCTAATACCGGCCATACCAGCGTATCAAATAACCACATTCTCCTTCTCCAATTTTTTTTCAACCTTCTTTTTTCTATTCCCCATATCTGTTTCATTACCCCTGCTGCTTTTTTTATTTTTTCCCTTATATGAGATGTATGATATCCATTCGTTTGCAAGATATATCGCAAATATTTATACTCTTTGACTTCTTCTAACTTTATTCCTTTCCATCTCCCCGTCCATACTTTCTTCCTTCACCCTCCTTTTCTAAACCTAATTATCTTTTTATTTTCTACATTGACATTCAGCTTTTTCCCATCTAAGTATTTCTCTAATCCTGTAATTAATCCCGCCATGCCTTCTTCATCCTCTGCCATCAACAGTATGTCGTCTGCGCATGCTAGTGTATATATCTTTTCCTTCCCTATCCTAACTCCTCCCCAACCTTTTCCCCTCATTTCTGCTTCCAAATCTGATATTAATAAAGTAAATAAATTTGGGCTCAGAGGACACTCTTGACTCACACTTTCATTAACAAGCAACTATCTCCTACTTGCTCTCCTACCTTTACCCTGCTTTTTGTATCTCTAAAAATTTCTGATACTCTTCTTATTAATCCTTCTCTTATCCCCTTCTTTATCATAACTTTTTCTATTTCTCCTCGGTCTAATGAGTCAAACGCGGCCTGTAAGTCCACGAACATTGCTATCATTGCCCCTTTTTCTCTTTTAATCCTCTTATTTACTACAAAGTTCAAAACCTATATGTTGTCCATTACCCCATTCCTTTTCTAAACCCTGTCTGATTCGGTGACTCGATCTTTTTTTCTTCAACTTCTATCTTCAATCCTTCCGACAAAATAGTTACATATACTTTATACAGTGTTGGCATCAGCGTCGCCACCCTATAACCTTTAACTTCCTATTTTTATTTCTCCTATCATTTTTCTCATCTCCTCATCCACATTCCCCTGTGCCATTTTGATGTTTCTTATTTTTTCTCTAAACTCTTCTTTTCCTTCCCTTAAACAATCCCCTTTTCCTACACTTTTTACATTTTCTCCCCTTTTACTCATATTGCTACTGCTTTTTTGTCCCTCTAATGTCACTATTAAGAGAAAGTGATCATAATCAATATATTCGCCTACATCTAGTTTCTTAACCTTCTCTCTTACCTCATCATCCACTATCACATAATCAATTACCGTTCCCCTCTCACTTCCTGAGCTTGTATAATTTCCTTTTTCACCCCATTCTATATTTCCGTTTAAAATATACCATTCAAACTCCTCCAAGCTCTTCAAAAACTTTTTTCCCTCCCCATTTAGTACCTTATCTTTGGATTTTATTCGTCTCGCTCCTCCCATTCCCTTCCTCCTCTGTTTGCTGTTCTCGCATTGAAATCCCCATCTATTATCATCCTAGTCTCTTCTTTATTTTCTTCAATCATTTCTTTAATCTCCTTCTCTTTTTTTCTGCATATCACCGTTCACATAAATCCCCACTACCTTCCACTTTTCTCCTCCCATCATTGTCTCTTCTACTATTACTCCTTCTTTTTGTTCATTCCTGTCTTTCTTATCTTTCCCTGTTATAGATTCATTCCTTACTCCCATCATTCTTCCCATTCTTCCCTACTTTCGTTTCTCATCTTTTTTTCCTTCTTACTATTTCTTATCTTCCTATCTCCCGTTCCCTACTCTTCTAGTTTCCCTGCACTTCATTTCTTACTATCTGTTCCTCTTCTTCAGTCCAATTCCACCATACCCTTTTTTCTTTCCTCTTCCGCTATTTTCCTAAATTTATACTACATCTTCCTTTCTACCCATGTCAAATCATCCTCTATTCTCTCTGGACTATCATATAATAACCTCTTCTTTGTCATCACCTCCCTCTTATGTTCCCATTTCTTTAGTTTCACCAGTACCATTATCTCCCCTCTTCGCACTTCCCTTCCTACATTTCGCATTTACTCTATCTCTACCTTAGCATCAATCCTTTTTAGTACTTCGTCTACCCCTTTCTTCAGCTCCTTCTCCTCTAATCTTATACCCTTTATCACTATGATTAATTTTCTTTCTTGCCTCTCTTACCTTTCTATTCTTTGTTCTATTTTTCTCAGCCTTTCCTTCTCCTTATTCCCACTCTCGCCCCCACCACAATTCCCGTTCGAGCTTTCAAGTTTCTACATCCTACCTCTACCTTTGTAATATTAACTTCTTCCTGCTTCTCTAGTTTTTTCGCCAATGACTGCATCCTCTTTTCTAACTTTTCCCTGATTTCTTCCCATTCTTTTATTTCTTTCTTAACTTCCGCCATTTCCCGCCTAATTTCCTTCTTTAATTCCTCTCCCCTTTTTTCCTACTTTTCTTCATAAATCCCCATTACCTCTATCATCACTTCTCGAATTTTCTTTAGTCTTTCCTCTTTCATCAACACTTCACTTTCATCTCCGCTACCTTCAGAACTCTTACTGTTATCGCTCTTCCCTGCCAAACTCTGCTTTTCCGACGGCGATCTAAACATTTTCTGATATTTTACACTCGCCCGAATATCTTTCTTTTCTTCACTGCTTTCCCTCTCCCGTCTCTTACTTTTGATAAATGCTTCTATTGACCTTACGCTTTTTGCTCTTAATCTTTCCTTTTCTATGGTTTTTTTATACTTCCCCCTTGGTCTTCTTTTCCTTTATCTCTTCTTTCGGCGTACTGAACACTTCCTGCTCTAACTCTGTTTCTTCCGCGGAGATACTCGCTCCGGTAGCCATGAATCAAATTCAAACTTTCCCGCCTTTTATACTTCCCTGCCTCTATCTAGCGTCGCTACCTTGTACCTGCCTCGCCTATCTTTGTCGCTACCCAACCCTGCTACTACCAATCCGTCAACACAGTCTTCCCACCCTGTCACAAATCTCCAAACAAACTTCCACACAAATCTATCTCAATTCTGCAAAATATCTACCTCCCCTTTGCAATCTCACAATCCCTCAATTAGATCTCTCACATCCACACCTTTCTACACACTTCCACAATCCAGTCACCTCAAATTTCACCACAATATCAGAAAAACGCAGCATCAACAGTTCACACTACTTTACACTTTCATGCCGAAAACGGATGTCAGTTCTGTTTCTAGTTTTAATCATAGAAAAATAGCATCAAAAACATAAAAAGTTAAATTTTTTGAAACCCCACACACGAGACGAAAAAGAAATATATGCCCTCGCAGCGGGCACATTTTACACTCTTAATGACGTTTTTCATGATTAAATCCAAAACTACACATCCTATCAAAAAGTGATTGATAACAAATTTGTGGATTTTTTCAGATGCACAATTTTTGTGTATTCATCTTTTACCTTATTTTGCACAGTTTGGCCGAAAAATGTAATTTTTTGATTTTTTATTCATTTGTATACGACAAAAGTTTGAATTTTTGATCTTTCAAGAAAATTCAAAAAGTTGTTATGATAATCTTGTAGGGCATTCAAAAAGCAATATTTTTTTCTTTTGAATTTTCTTCATATTGTGCGTTATTTGGCTTAAAATGTTGATTTTCGTGTATTTTTTGGAATTTTATAAATGGTATAACTCTGGTAACTTTTGATTTTGTTTAAAATGTCAGTGGGATAAATTTTTCGACTTTTTGAATACTATGAACAACCGCACAGAGCATTTTTGAATTTTGAAAAAATTGGTCTGAAAAATATTCAAAATATGCCCACTTTTTGAATTTTTATCCATAATGGTTGGCTAACGAATTTGACCTTCAATTTTTGACACTGAACGAGTGTACCAAAGGGCCGTCTAATAGTTTAATTTTTTCAAAATTTATCGTATTTATAGGCAGAGATACATACAGATAGACATACAGACCAGGGGCGCACACTCCATCCGCCACCGGGGTAGCAACGGGCTATTTTCTTATTTTAAAAAAATGATTTTTCTTCATTTTTACTTAAAATCATAAATTGTTTCGTATTATTTTAGTAAAATCTACATTTTCCAGTCCATCTCACGCAAACCCATACCCCATCTTACCAACCTCTTGGGTACCCCCCCCCCCCAATTGGGGTAGCAACCGCTACTTTTCATACATGGTTTGTGCGCCCCTGATACAGGCAGACATACAGGCAGACATAGAGATATACAGACAGACACATTCGTAAAAACCTGTTTTTCGGATTCAGGGATTCTCAAAACGTAGACATTTGACAAAAACTGGAGGGGTCAAAATTTAAAAAAATCTAATACCTTCTCTGATGAGAATGTAAAAACATAAGTTGTGATGAGAATCTGCCCATGCTGCGGGCTGATATTTTATTGTTCATACATTTTTTCAGGATTAAAACACAAAATACGCATTCTATCAAAAAGTGAATGAAAACAAATTTGTAGATATTTAAAAAATGCACCATTTTTATTTGCACAACTTTTTACCTATTTTGCATAGTTTATCCGCAAAATGTAATTTTTGATTTTTCATTATTTTGTTATGCTGTCAAAATTTAAATTTTTAATTTTTTAAGAAAATTCAAAATATTGTTAGAACAATCTTGTAGGACATTCAAAAAGAAATATTTTTCTTCTCTTGACTTTTTTTCATATCGTGCGTTATTTGTCTTAAAATGTTGATTTTCGTGTATTTTTTGAAATTTTGTAAATGCTATAACTCTGGTAAATTTTGGTTTTGTCGAAAAAGGCATTGAGGTAAATTGTTTGTCTGTTTAAATACTGCGAACATACGTGAAGAAAAATTTCAAATGTTGAAAAAAGTGGTCTCAAAAATTTTAAATACACAAACTTTTTGAATTTTCATAAAAAATGGCTGGCTAACGAACTTGGCCTTTAGTTTCTGTCACTCAGAAAGTGTGCCAAAGTCCAATCGAATAGATTAATTTTTCCGAAAGTCATCGTACCCACAGCTTGAGAAGCATACATACATACATACATACATGCATACATTCATGCATACATACATACATACAAACATACATACATACATACATGCATGCATGCATACATACATACATACATGCATGCATGCATACATACATACATACATACCCACACACATAAATACATACATACATACATGCATACATACATACATACATACATTCATACATACAAACATGCATACATACATTTTCGTAAAAACCTGTTTTTCGGATTCTGGGGGTCTCAAAACGTGGACATTTGACAAAAGGGGGGGGGGGTCAAATTTTACACAAATATAATACCTTCTCTGATGAGAATGTAAAAATAAAACATTAGATTTGAAAGCAGCAATTTCAAAAACCTAACTAATCATACATTTTATCCAAATCCAAACTGCAACTGCGATATGGAACATGATATGTTAGAAAACACAATTGAGAGAGTATATGCTTCTGAGGTTAGGCATATAATTAATA
Source organism: Belonocnema kinseyi (assembly GCF_010883055.1). Lineage (NCBI taxonomy): Eukaryota > Metazoa > Arthropoda > Insecta > Hymenoptera > Cynipidae > Belonocnema > Belonocnema kinseyi. The sequence continues at coordinate 43,433,688 of NC_046661.1, read as the reverse complement.
ACTTAAAAATAGTAGGGCTGCTCGTGTAGACAGTATGAACTCTAAAGTGCTTACACGGTGGTGATTACATATCTCAAAGATTGTCTGAATTGACAGATTAATGCGTCCAGATGAGAGAACTTCTAGATGATCGCTAAAAACCCATTATCGTATCAATCTGAGTAAAAATGCTTCGACTTGAGTTTGACTTGAATTGCCCCCAATCAAGACATGCTGAAGTCAAAAAGTTTGATTTGAGCATGCCTCAGTTTTGAGACGGAGCCCAACTTCAATTTATGTCAATCTCCTATATTTCTATACAATTTATATATTCATTCGACTTATTTACGTATTTTAATTTGTAGTATACTTGTTTGACCATGATACTGAAAATGGTGCTTGTTTTTACGTATTTCTGACGGCTTAGGAGATCCTTTTAGAAAGTTACAATTTTTTTTTTTTTGCAGAAAATTTTTAAGGGTTATACTCGTTCATACTCGCCGATTCTGAATTTTTAAATTAAATATCACTACTTTAATAATTACAAGCTTTATATTTACCAATTTTTATCTTATTTATGAGCCTAAAAAGGTTCGAATATCTCAGCCAAGACAAGGCTCGACTTGAGACAAGTAAACGCCGCTTTACCTGTCATAGCCATAAGATTAAGACGAACGCCAATGTCTCGACTCAGTTTTGAGACGCAGCCAGATATGGACGTCTTGAAAACGAACTCAAGACATAACCAAGTCGAAGTTAAGTCGAAGCATTTTTACTCGGGAAAATACAAAGAAAAAAGATATAAAAGGAATTTCATTGATTACAGATGTATAAGCTTATCAAGTACCGTGAGTAAAATACATTCAAATATTCCTATTCTTAAGATAATGAAAATAAGAAAAGAAAAGATATAGGAAGTTCAAAGTGGATTTATTCCAGAAAGATCATGTACCGGACATTCCCAGAAAAGAATAAGATTAAAATTAACACGATTAACATGACATTCTTGCGCAAGATGTGCGGTAAAACACCAATGAAGAAATTCAGTAATGAGATAATCCTCAAATAATGCGATGTAGAGGAGACACTGGTTGACATATGTGAAAGAAATTCTTTAAGATGGTTTAGGCATGTTGAGAGAATGAACGACTAACGAAACAAGCGTATTAAGGTAAAGTAAAGGGCAGTGTGTCCATAAGCACACGGCAGAAAGAATAGATAGAATGTGTGAATGAGCCAGGACAAGAAAGGGTGAAGAGAAATTGTTTATAAGAAATTCATAAAAAAGAGTATCAGTGGAGTGAATAACGCCTGAAATAAAAGACCTTGGATACGAATGCACCAGAGTTGGAAGCTGCATATGATGACTCTGTGAGGCTATTCACTTAGGGTGAGCACTAAAGAGATGGATCAACGACATAGGTTGGAGGAGCGTTGCGAAACGAACGTGTTATTGAAATATATAACACGGGAATTTTGGATCACTCTAAAAATATATACCCGCTTCCTCACATTACTCTCTTCCTCACGAAATAAATTACGCTTATCCTGAAAAGAAAATGGTTTAATAATATTATAATAATAAAAATAATAAAAATTTTAAAATATAAAAAACCGAAAGTATTCTTGTGTTGGCATCGCGGTAGGGCTTGAGCTCTCTTATCATGGAGTTAAAGGCAATATTGTATGTAGCACTGCTACTGGCATGGTTTCCCATGCCAGATAGATAGAGAATAAAGAGGAACGGAACTAAGACGAAAACACAGTGAAAGAGAATTTGTTGACTCTCTACTATGCAAGTGTGAAGTTTGGAACCGAAAGCGAAACAGGTTACAATTTTAGGACGAAATTTGCTAAAAAGTATCCTCATATACGATAAAACCTTCTTTCATCTGCCTGAAAGATTCGATTGTGTGACCTATATATGATACTTTTCTTGTTACGACGCAGTCCACCCGTAAGAAAACCAAGTCTCTTGCATTGGGAGTCTATGATCTCATCAAAAATTGCTGGTGTTAATGTCTAAATTTACCGAGGCTGGATGATTTTAGTTACATTGTTTATCAGCTTTCTGGTACTATTTCTTTTTTTAATTCAAGTCAGTCTACCCACTTTGCATCTTAATTTTCTGACATCCCTGTCCAACCTGATATACGATGGTGGATTTTGATCCCTTCCTGAGGCAAAGACTGCATTTGTAGGCTAAGTTATGCGGTCCGATATTCGAACGGTTGACACAACTGCATAGTATACAAGAGTTTGCACCCCTAACGCAGTTTGTGTTGCGTTCAAATGCATAGGTAAAACCTTGCTGTTCCGATGTTCTATTAGTGGACGCAGATCATTTTTAATCTTTATCTTAGGCAGAGATTGCCTTCGCGTTGGTTATACAGGTCTTAACTCTAGTAAAGCATGAACAAAATTCCTTTTCAGGTGCTGTGGTGTTTCTGGGACTTCGCTTTTTAAATTATCGTTATTAATGTCCTGATGTGGTTCTAGTTGGTCCGGTACTTGATGCTCATTATCCCTAGCACCTATCCCTCTAGCTTCAATCAGTTATTCGTTATCAACAACCTTTAAGTAGAGTTCATCAATAAAAAGCCGCTGGTCCACTTCTATTTTAATACCAGTTACTTAAACATCCGAAACCAATCTGTGAAGACATATTAAGCATTAATTCTTGTGACTAGCTCGAAGTACTTAAGTAAGAAAAGTCGATGATGTTCCCTCCTCATACTTTGCTCACATTTCTCTGGAAAAAATAAAGCTGAATAACATTTCTGTCCATATAGATGGTGTGTGCATTTTAATCGCTCTTTTGGGTTTGAACCTCTGCTTTTGCCACTGATTTTATAATGCCATTTACCTCTGGAGAAGATGGTGGTGCTGGATCATCAACTTTTTTTTGTGATCTGTTATAAGCTTAAGACTTAATCCGTACATGATCTTTCTGGCATAAATTCACTTTGGACTTCCTATATATTTTTTTCTTTTATTTTCATTATCTTATGAACAGGAATTTTTTAATATATTTTACTTACGGTACTTAATAAGCTTATCTTGTATCTGTTACGTAATTGAAGTACGGTCCCTAAACAATTAAGGAGATTTTTTGCTTTTTTTTACTCTCCGATGGCAAATAATTCTTTACCCAAAAAGCTACCTCTAAGTCATGCATACCTACCCCTCGTGATCAAAAACGTTCTATCAGTGTAAAAACAACCATAAACAACGCGAAAATGTCTCAAAACTTTAAATTAATTACCTAGCATTTGAAAATGTAACTCTTTTATAATTTACCTCAAAAACTACCCTTCTACGGAAATTTATTTATCAAAACTTACATATGCTTATATAAAACGCATAAAAATAATTACCCCTACTATCGGCGAAAAAATGATAGGCATCTGCGTTTGAAACTTAACACAGATATAATACACTTGTGCCAACGCTTTTTCCCAATCATCGAAGCACTTCTGATAACAGCGGCGGATCCAGGCCTTGGTCTCGGAGGGGGCGATCGGGGCGTATAAGTCGAAAAAAGCAAAAAAAAAAAAAAAA
>NC_046661.1:43427881-43430048 GCF_010883055.1 Belonocnema kinseyi | reverse complement strand
GCTCCATTTTTTTCGAAAGAAGAAAATCGCCGAGCACACCAAACCCTTCTAAAATTTTACGCCTCTGCCAGAAAAACAACACGAGCTATATAGTCAAAACTGGGAACATATGATCGTGACGAGTGTACCAACACAATAAAACAAAAAATTTAAAACTTGAACGTACGTAGCCCGCGAAAATGGAAGTGCCACCTTACTTTTTGAACACACCTCATATTTACCTCGTGCTAAGCGCAAGATCTTTGTGCATAGACACACACACACACACACAGAGAGAGAGAGAGACATATATATATATATATATATATAAAGTAAGGAAATTTTCTATGTAGTCATTGGGATTATACTGATATAACTTTAGCATACATTGCAACCCGTCATGCATCTGTGCAATTCAAAAAAGTAGTAAATAGGCGATTTTAATTCAGTTTTTAAATCAGCCGCGCTCGAGACCTTGCACTTATTGGCCAAAATCTTCGAGCCTCAGATGAAGTGCGCAACAGACATACATCCTAATTCTGAAAGAATGTTATGTTCACCAAGATTCACCACGCATTCTAGATAAATAATGAGGTACGAATTGAAAACCATGCAACACAATATTAGAATGTGTTCACAAAAATTCTCAGAACGCGGTTTCTTTTGGAAATTTTTCTTAAATCTTTGTTTTCCAAATCTTTTTTATTCGTTGAAATCATTGAATTACTCGAAATCTATAATTAGTACAAAAAATCTTCTAAAATGTTTTGAAAACTTTTCAAATCTTTTAAATATTTTTAAATCTTTGAAATCTGGTGTACTGTAACATTTTCAAAATCTTTGAAACCCTTTATATCTTTTAAAAGTTTAAAAATCTATGTGAAATTGTTATGAAATATTTAAAATCTGATATACGCGCCTTTATAAAATGTTCAAAATCCTTTTAAATATTTTAAAATCTTTGAAACATTTTGAAATCTTTAGTAATGTTTTTTAATATACTGTATACTCAAAAACCAATTGGTGAAACTATATTTGAGACTATAAGGGGAGTCGATTTGAAACAATTTAGTCTGCGAGATAGTCTAAGAGATTTGGGTTCTTTTTAAGGTCCTTTTAGTGGTCCTTTTAAGAGTGGTGTGACGGTAATATAATGTTCCTTTGTATTCGTCACGTACCGGGCGGACAGAGTTATTTACAGTAGTTGGCCTCGCTAATCTGACTCTCCCTTTTTAAATTTCTCTTTAAATTGTTAACACTTTTTTTTTAATTTAATAAAGTTTCTCATTTTACTTATTTATAATTATAACTTATATGCTAAAACGCCATTTTCTAGATGAATTCAAAAATGTTGTCTTTTTTGGCGTATTTCATTCCATTTACAAGAAAAGTCGTATTATCGCCAATTTTAAGCATTTAAAAAAAAAAATAGATATTTAAAATCATCGAAACCCGTAGATTCCGAATTATTATGTTTTGGACTGTTAACTATGAAATTTAACAAATTCTACTTCTAAATTTTAATCCGCAAACTTAACAAAGGACCATTGAGTGTCGGCTACTCTATTGACATAGCCCCTCTGCTTGTTATTTATGATCGAAATCTTATTTCAATTTCAGCCTCTCTGCTTTTTGTTTATGATCCGGGATTTTCAAAAAAAAACCACTTGAGGGGGTGAGCTACCACTAACATTTAGACTGTTATATTTCGTTATTCCATTACTATATCATGGTGTAAAACTCTTGGATACTATTAAAATTGTTAAGTAAAGTTAATGCAGTTTGAAATTTTCTGAAATCAGCCCTTACAAATGAATTCATCCCTAGATGCGTAAAATTTCTTAACGCAGTAATTGGTAGATATTGTATACATGCCCTCGCCATTTTTCAAAAAACGCAAAGAAATTGAAAGTACTCTATTTTACAGCTCTTTACAATCCCTATCTAAAGAAACCATAAAAAATTATTTTCATCAAATATGACGTAGGTATAAGCATTTTTCAAAAATTAATATTTTTTTTCAAATTTTCATACATCTGAAAACTGACTTTGTAAAAAAATATTCAAATTAATGCGCTTCGGATTACACCGTGTAAAAAACAAATAATAATTATTATTTCTAGGTATTGGGAAAATGACTATCAATCCTATAAATGTTATACAATTATTATTATTATCTTTTCAAGCT
>NC_046661.1:43425677-43427781 GCF_010883055.1 Belonocnema kinseyi | reverse complement strand
TTATCATTATTGCCAGGATTATAAAAAGTAACATTAAAACTCAAAACTATTGAAATATTAAATTTTTGAAAATTTTTTTGTACTTTGAATCATTAATTTTTTTTTACCTTTGAAACTCCCATAGAAAAAGAATAAAATCATTTTTTTTATTGAAAAATAGGGGTTGATACATTAGTGGGGTAAAGAATTCTAATTCAATACCAAGGATGTGAACTAAAATTATTACACGTTTTACGCCACTGAATAGTCCAAGGGTATTTTTAAGTAATGAAAAAATAATACTTGTGATTGAATTTTAGGGATGAATTCATTTCTAAGGGCTGATTTCAGAAAATTTCAAACAAAATCAACTTTACTTAACAATTTTAATAGTCTCCAAGAGTTTTACACCACGATATAGTAATGGAATAACGAAATATAACAGTATAAATGTTAGGGGTAGCTCACCCCCTCAAGGGATTTTTTTTTTGAAAATGCCGGAACGGGTCAACTTTATTTTTGATTATTGTGCATAAAACAATTAATTTTGTCAAGATTCAACAGATTTTGGAATGTGTATAGTGAAAAAAATGGCCATCAAATATAGTTTTTCATTAATAAAAAACGGGGGTTGCGAGTCTGATGACTAAAAATAATGCATAAATATGTGCTTTTCAATAACAAGTGTTACCCACTTTGTTCCAGTAAAAAATTACGAATTGTATTCGAGAAATTAAAAAAAATGTGTTTTTAGGGGTGAACTTCAAGGGTGGGTTTCACCCGTTAAATGGACTTATGGACACGTATAAAAAAATATGTGTCGAATATTTTTTGATGTTCTATAACATATCACAATTTCAAGAAAATCGGTGAGGTACACCTCGGGTACCTTCCTTGTCAGAGATTTCTTTCGGTAGGGTTTTGTCATGAAACTAAGCTAATATTGAAGATTCCAGCGAATAATTTTTATAATTTCTAAGTCAAATATCACAAAAGATGTATACTTTAACATTTTGTAGTAGCGGAGACGAAATTTTCAAGGTCGCTGGGCACCCAGCTTATAAGAATAATTCGCCGTTTCTTACCTCTCATCATCTGAATCTCAGATTCATCGTTGCAATTTTGATAATCATACGGACTACAATTTTTGTTGCAGTTCGTCAAAAGCGTTTGATTCCCATATTCATTTTAATAAGTAAAACAACAGATTTGATCAGCAATTAATTACGTACAACCTGCAGATATTCAATTTATTTATTAATTAAGTTCGAAGTACAAAACAATTTATAGTCTAAGAGTCGAGGCCGTTTTTGGCGAGATATTAGGTAACGATTCTGCCACTATTTTCCTGATTGTTGAAAATATACTGATCACCAAATGTGGCTTCTCCAGGAGTAGTGCCGGGGAGAAAGTGTTTAATTACTCATTCGAAGTTGTAAAAAAATGAATAGAATAAGTCATAGGCTAACGATCTAATCTTTCTGTGTTGAATGTCAAGACAATTAGACAATGTTCCGTGCAATTATCAGAACAATAGGCCGATGCAAAGGGGGGGGGGGCAGAACGAGCTAGAGGTGTAAAGGAATATGGCATTTTAATGTTATTTTCTAAAACCCAAATTTCTTATATAACATTCTACTCATTATTCAAAACATATATTCGAAGAGGCAGAACAAAATCCCTTCGAATATATGTTTTGAATAATGAGTAAAATGTTATATAAAAAATTTGGGTATTAGAAAATAACTTTAAAATTAAATATTCTTTTACACCTCTGAATCGTTCTGTCCCCCTCCCCCTCTCCAGATTCAACGCAATAAGATTCAGCCGTTTTCCTATGACTTATTTTAATCATCTTTTTTTACAACTTCGAATGAGTAAATAAACACCTTTTCCACGGGACTACCCCTGGAGAAGCCACATTTCGTGATCAGTATATTCTCAACAATCAGGAAAATAGTGGCAGAATTGTTACCTAATAACTCGCCAAAAACAGTCTCGGCTCTCCGACTAATACCTATATTATGCGCACGTCTTCTGAGTCACGAAGCCTTTGACCAATCAGCGCAAGATGGGTTGCATTGTGTGCTAGAGTTTATATTATTATATTCCCTATGACTACATA
>NC_046661.1:43410998-43425577 GCF_010883055.1 Belonocnema kinseyi | reverse complement strand
TTTTCAAGAGCGAAAAAAATCACGATGTCATATGAAACTTGAAATGTTTGGTATTCGATATTGTTGACAGATGACAATACGCCAATTAGCACAAATGGTAAGCTCCGACAGTGCCTACAAGTGTGCCCACTGGCCGCTAAATGGCAATACCGGTTTCATATGTATACACCTGGTATATATATATATTTTTTTTTTGATTCCTCTAGAATCAAACCGAAGGGCCTATGACAAAGCCACAAGGATGGACGAACCCCTTTCCCTAGCTTCTCGTGGGAACAACAATGACAACACCAAACATAGTTGTAGTCAGTGCGGTTCAAAACAACAGAACGCGCAGGGCTCCCGACAATGGGTCGGCCGCCGACCAATCTACAGCTGGGGGAGCCAATGAAAATGGATTCAATGCGATGGATCGGCAGGATCTCGCGACCTTTGGGTGGACGGAGCAACTAAATCACGACTTACTAGAGTGCTGGGATGCGAGTGTGGCCCGTGAACGGGGTTACATGACACGGCTGCATGCTCTGTGGTGTGAGAAACACCCGGAGCTATCGCACTTTTCGCAGCAACGTCTGCGAAACCATGCTGAACTACTCCTTAAAAGGGGCTATGTAAGCGGAACGCCTACCCTACCACAGCTAGAACAAGCCGGCAACGAAGAAAGAGAGGCGACACTAAGGCCAACCGCGGGCAGGCATACAATAGATGAAGAGCGATGCTTTACGACCCGGAGAAACATCAACACCAAGGTTTCTCCCAAGCCTAAAGATATGGCTGAAATGGATGACGAGCGTCGTGGACATTTTTCCGGTGAATCCGACCTCTGGGGTATCAATTATTGTGTGTATAATGCAGCGAGAGCTTTGGCCGATGCGAACCGTAAAACAAAACCAACAGCAGCATATTGTTGAGAGAATATGGATACTATCGGTCGCTAAGAGAAGTCTAGAGCGGAGGGAGAGGTGGGTTAGAGAAATCAACAGTTTCTCTCTGACCCATCTCGACTCTTGCAAGACCCTCCAGTTACTGTCGAACACCCACCCAAACCAGAGTAGGTCGAAGTATTTTGGAGAGAAGTCTGCGAAGTTCAGCATAGACTGGACGAAGGCGCAGAAAATATAAATAGCTTCAAGGAGTTATGTGTTACCCTCATAACACCTGATAAAGAATGCCCACCCATCACTACCGAGGAGGTGAAAAAAGTATTAAGAGGGATGAAGAACTATTCCGCACCGGGATCAGATTGTATCAAAACCTTCTGGGTGAAGAAGTTTTCTTCAACCCATCAGCATTTGGCCCGTATTTTCACCTCATATTTGAAGTCGGAAGAGCCAATTCCAGAGTGGGTGGTGGGAGGGCGCGCAATACTCCTGCCGAAAATAGGCAACTTATCTGACCCGAAGAACTACAGGCCAATAACTTTTCCGAACACGCTTTATAAGATATTCACAGCTATCCTAAATGATAGAATTGTTCGGGCAATGGAACCTGTGTGGCCAGAAATGTATGAACAACGAGGCTCAAAGAAAGGCGTAGCCGTATGTCGGGAGAACCTGCTCATCGATAGATATGTCTGCAAAGATGCAGCATTCTACCAGCGTGACCTATCGATGGCCCGGATTGATTATCGGAAAGCTTCCGATTCGACATCCCATAGACTTATCATCTGTCTTTTGGAAATCTTAAAGGTTCATCCGCAAATAGTTGGGTGCATAGAGAGGATGATGCCGCTTTGGAAAACCAGATCTACTACATCATCTGGCAAAAATCGTGTGACAACTCACAAAGTTACGTTTCAGAGAGGTGTCTTTCATCTCAACACCAGGAGCCCACTCCTCTTTTGCCTTACATTATTGCCACTATCTCTAGCACTGCGCCATTCCGACGGGTACTTGTGCGGCAAACCTGCAGATCGAAAGTACAAGGTCACTCACGTATTTTACATGGACGATCTTAAGATCTAAGCTAAAAACAGAGAGCAACTGCTTCTAGCTCTGGGGATTGTCGAACGATATACTAAGGAAATTGGAATGAAATTTGGGTTAGACAAATGCGCCAAGGTTTATTTGAAGCGGGGAAAGCTTAATGGCATCCCTGAAGATCCTGAGCTCGTTGATAGAAGCGCCATACGAAACCTTCGCGCTGGAGAGACCTGGGTATGCCACAGAGCCGCATTCAGGATGTGACATCTATAAAGGATACTCTCCGAAGCAGATACAAACGTCTCATCCGACAGATTTGGTCTTCCGAACTGTCGGCGAGGAATAAAGTATCTGCAACGAACATGCTTCCATGGACGAAGAACGAGCTCAGATCTCTTGATATCGGAACAAGAAAGGTTATGCACATGAACAAAAGCATGCATCTTAAGTCTTCCGTTCCGCGACGGTACATCTCACGCCGTCAAGGGGGTCGCAGAATATTGAGTCTTGAATGTCTTCACAACAGGATTATTCTAGGTACAGCACATAGAGTTGCAAATGGAAGAGACCCTCTTCTTAAAATGGTCAGGAATCACGAAGAAGTGGGCAAAGGATCATTTCTGTACAAAACAGCGAAGGAGGCTGCTGAAACACTCAGACTTGACTTCAGTATTAGGGGTGAGTAAAATGCATCAAATCTTATCTATCTCGAGTACTCACTCCTGAAAGCCCGCATTAAGAAAGCACAAGAGAAAAACTTTCGTGAACAGCTCCTCGATAACTCACGCTGGAACGACCTACATTCAAAGGCACAATGCGGCACTAAGAGTGCTTTATTACCATCTCTGTCACTCCTACGGCATTTACCTTAATATCGCTCCTCTAAATGCTCCTAGGGAAATTGAGTCAATTGTCGAGAATGGAAAGTGCCGCATATACTGGAACTTTATATTCTCGACAATTGTTTCTATTGCTAACTCGAGGCCTGACATGGTTCTTCTTGACTTCGAGAAGCGAACCACGTTCGTTAAAGAATTTTCGGCACCAGCTGACAAAAACATCATAGCCAAGGAGAATGAAAAGAAAGAGAGGTATCGAGACCTTATAAGGAAGTTGCAACGATTGTGCCCGGAATATTCTGTTAAACTGCTCGTCCTTATCATCGGCGCTCTTGGTGGTGCCAAGCTTTCACTTGCTAATGGCCTAAAAAACATCCCTGTGTGTCAACAATATGCTAGAACACTTGTGGGAAAAATGCAGAAGGCGTTTGTCCTTGGATCGCTCCATGTTCTTAAGGTGTCTAGGACATTTAAAAATCAAACCTTTTCTTCTCTTGCCATTTTTTCATATCGTCCGTTATTTGGGTTAAAAAGTTCATTTTCGTGTTTTTTTGGAATTTTGTAAATTCCATAACTCTAATAATTTTTAGTTTTATGAAAAAAGTCATTAGATGAAATGTTCGAATTTTTAAATACTATGAATATCCGTGCATAGAATTCTTGAATTTTAAAAAAACGGTCTCAAAAATATTCAAAAGGCGCTCACTTTTTGAATTTTTATTCAAAATGGCTGGCCAACGAACTTGTCCTTTAGTTTAGGATACTTAAAGAGTGTACCAAAGGCCAATTTGATAGAATTATTTTTTTTTAAGTTATCGTGCAGACAGATAGACTGGCATAAATACATACATTCGTAAAAACATATTTTTCGGATTCCGAGGTTCTCAAAATATGAACATTTGACAAAAGCTGGGGAGGTGGCGGATTGTCAAGTTTTACAAATACCATTAATAAAATTTTTGTTGCTCTACCTTTGGTGAAAGATATTTTCTATTTATTTTTGCTTAGCTTGTGTCGTGTATCGAAAAATTTAATTTTTGTATTCTCAATGTTTTTTATACAAATAAAACAAGAACTACGTGTCCTATAAAAAAGTGATTAATAACAAATTTGTAGATATTCTTTGGGTGCACAATGTTTGTCATGTCATTTGTTTTCCTATCTTGCACAGTTTGACCGCAAAATGCTTTTTTTTTAATTTTTGATTAGGTTTTGTGTGGTCAAAATTTGAATTTTCAATTTTTCGAAACAATTCAAAAAGTTGATATGATATTCTTATAGAGCTATCGTAAAGTAACATTTTTCTTTTCAAGTACTATGAACTACTGTACAGATAATTTTTGAATCATGAAACAATGTGCACTCAAAAATTTTCAAAAAGGACTCACTTTTAGTATTTTCATCCAAAATGTTTGTCTAACGAACTTAGTATTTAGCTTAGGACACTTAACGTGTGTACCAAAACCCAATCTAATAGATTAATTTTTTCAAAGGTTATCCTGCTCACAGACAGGCAGGCAGGCAGACATAAAGACGGAATTAACGACAGAAAGACAGACGTACAGACTGACACATTCGTAAAAATCGGTTTTTCGGATTCAGGGAGTCTCAAAACGTGGAACTTTTGACGAAAACTAGGGGGGTCAAATTCCACACAAATCTAATACCTTCTCTGATGAGAATATAAAAATTATTTATTTGTCATGAATAATTTTTTGGTAGTTTTGTTTTTAGTTTTAATCATAAAAAATAGCATGAAAAACATGAAAAGTTAAATTTTTTGAAACCCCACACACGAGACGAAAAAGAAATTAAAAGACAAAAGCTGTGATAAGAATGTGCCCACGCGGGGGGCACATTTTTTTACTGCTGTTCACGCGTTCAATATAATTGTATACATTTTTAACGTCTTAAAGTATACAACGATAGTGTTACGCGTAAGTAATGTAAGTTTGATAGTAATGTGAAAATGATCGTGTGTTGTTGTAGAAACCACTCGGGTTTTCCCGAATTTGTAAGTATTTAAAAACGCGAAGAGCGCGTGAGTTTAAGGTTGTATGTAAATCCTATCCCCGTACAAATAGTAGAGTTCCGTGGGGCGCCGTCAAACCATACTACATTGAAAAAATTTCACAGACCCGCATGGTGAAGATTTCAGTGCGCCGCTGGCATAGAATTCGTAGGATATATGGTATGTATACGTATAGTTATCACAACTATGCCAGCGGTAGATTCGTAGATCGTGCAACGTCGTAATTAAAACCTAACCATGGCTGATCAACTGCCATGTGCGTTTGAATAGCTTTATACAGCAGATAAGCTAGAGAGAGAAAACAGTGTTGCTGCTATGCGACACTGTTATGTTTATCAGTTTGAAAGTGACTAAAATTTCCATGTTTTTTATTGAATTATCTATGAAAGTACACGGTGGAAAAACTTGATATATGTATTTTTAATGTGTATTTTCAAGCAGCACTAATACCAACATTTTTTTAATTTCTCCACCAGTGCGTTTAATTACTATGAATTAAAATGTGAAGAGTACCTTTGCACTGTTCATGAATTACATGTTGAAGTAGTCATCTTTGACATTAATTATCTCGGCATCAGTATTGTTAAAAGATGTGAAATTAATTGAGCATATAAATCATTATTTCATTTCAATAAAGCTCTTTTTTCGAAAAATTCAACCAGAGATTGATTTTTTACATACAACCTTAACTAGAAAGACCACGTTATAATTGTTCAATGCGCGCCGAATAATTATATGGTTTATTTAATATGAAAGCGCGACAAACAGTTCGACGGTCAAGGTGGTCTTAGCCGCGAGTTTTAATTTAACTTACCACTAAATAAACACTTCGAGCCGGATCGAGTGTGATTTAAAAACAAGAAACAGTGTGATTTTTTTATTAAACATTTCGAAAAGTTCTAGAAAGTTCGCGAAATCCGATGTGATGGCGGCCATTCTGGAGGCTCAATAATTTTGCAATAAATCGCGTTTCGTCTCTATAAATATTGTGACTGTTCATCGGCAAGGCAAAGGATGTGTCCTGTGCAAGCTGAAACCTTAAAAAGTGTTTAGTGTTTGTTAATTACAACACTTCGTAGAGAGCAAGATCGTAGATTAGGATCTCGTCAAAATGACAAAAATTGAAAAAATTGAAAATTGACAAAGTCAACCTCAAACTAGTAACGGCCAAGCTTCGTTTGAATCTTCTCGACCAACTTCTCTTAGTGTGCATGATTTCGTGATAAACCAGATTGAATTGTTGACTCCGGAAACTAACATAAATGAAACGCTAAATCAAACACAAAATTTCAGACAGATTTTCCCTCAGGCTGTTTTACCAAAATTCGATGTCGATTATCAAGATTGCGAAAATTATGGGGATTTATTTGAAGCTCTTATTATTAAATGTGAAGCGTTGTCCAATGCGAATAGACTGCATTACTTAAAATCTTCATTAATGGATGAATCTGAACATTTATTAAAGCACGTTACGATAACTGATGCAAATTTTTTTCCTACTTGGGAGTCGCTAAAAATCAGATTTGATACTCAAAGAGCACTCATTTCTGCTCATTTACAATCTTTTAGAAGTCTCAACGGCGTGACACCGAACTCGATGGTAGAACTCCGAAAATTAAGCGATACAACAAATTAGTCTTTAACAGCTCTCTAGAATTTAAAACGTACCACAAATACCTGGAGTGACATGCACGTTTTCTTAATTGTTAAAGAAATTGACGTTCCTTCTTTAAATGAATGGGAGGTGCTAGTGGGTTCTCGTACCGACTATCTGACCTATAAATAACTTGATACATTTTTAGAAAAACCCATTCGTGTACTGGAAGCCATTCAGACTTTAAAAAATGTATCTTGTGATAGATCTAAAAATACGCAGTCATCGTCGGTGCAGAGCAATGCTGCCTCTGCCAATTATAAGTGCCTGTTGTGTAAAAAAAATCATCCTTTATTTAGATGTTCACAATTTAGGGCACAGTCAATTGATAAGCGTCAAAAAATTGCAAAACAAAACCAATGTTGTTATAATTGTCTAATTCCAGAGCACAAGCCATATTCATGTCTTAGCAAACGAAAATGTGCTTAATGTCAACGAAAACACAATAGGCTACTACATTTTGAATCGCGAAATGAAATTAGTCCGGTGGGTCATGTCAAACCTATGGCATCAAAAATGCGCATACATCTGTTATAAATCAGACAGATGAAATTGTTCAACCTTCTACCAGTTCAGGTAAGATTGAGATTGCTGCATTACAAGCGAATCATGTCTCTATAAACAATCAAAACCCATCTGTACATTTTTTAAAAACTTTTCCAAATCTTTTAGCTACGGCTCTGGTAGACATTCGGGCTAATGATGGTCAAGTCTATAAATTTAGAGTACTGTTAGACCAGGGATCAGAGTGGTGTTTCACTTCAGAAAGAGCAATAAAAATCTTTCCTAATCAAGATCAATTCTGAGCCTATTTAATTTCCTACTAAAAGAATAGTTCTCTCGGTTATTGCTAAATTATATGACCCTCTCGGTTGGTTAGCTCCTGTGATAGTTGTAGTAAAGTTTATGATGCAAGAATTATGGGTGCGCAAGCACGGTTGGGATGAAAAGTTGCGAGATGATCTTCTCTATCAGTGGCAATTTGTGCATTGCACGGGTTTGCAGATGCGTCTACCAATTCTACTGTAGTATTGTGCTGGCTAAAGAAACATTCTGATAATTGGAAAACTTTTGTTGCGAATCGAATTGCCTTGATACATGAACTATTGCCTAACGCTAAATGGCTTCATCTTCCTACGATGGACAATCCTGCTGATTGTGCATCTTGGGGCATCTTTTCAAGAGAAATTCTCGATCATCCCTTATGGTGGCCTATACCGCCTTTGTTCGCAGGGCCTTTCACTGGTTGGCCAGACAAGCGCCCTTTGTTAGATCCTGACGTTGATTTAGATCTAAAGCTACATTGTATTTTATCAAGTTGCCAGTGTAGACGAATCTGCGTTTGATTTCGCAGATAAATACTCTTCCTGGCCAAAATTAGTTCATGTAACGGCCTATTGCCTTCGTTTCGTCAAAATTCTAAAGTTGCAAATTTCTAAGGAAAAAGGGACTGAACGAGAATACCCTTCTCTAGCTTTTTAAATATCAGAAATCGACATAGCTCGATTGTTACGGCTTCAATCTTTTCATAAAGATTCCTTCGCAATCGAATTGAGGGAACTTCACGAGAAGGGTATTCTTACCACCAACTCCTCTTTAAACCATTAAATACGTTCTTGGACTTGAAGGGATGGTTGCGTTTGGGAGGTCGTCTTCGTTTTCCACCATTAGTTATGACGAAAAACACCCTATTATCTTACCTCGTCATAAGATCAGTGAGCTCATCGCTTTATATGCCCATCTGAGATCCTTGCATGGAGGATCACAACTGGCCTTACACACTCTAAGGCAGAATTTTTGGATCCTAGGGTATCGATCCTTGGTTAAACGTCTGATAAATAAATGTGTCAGTTGCGTTCGTCAGCGTGCGGCTGTATCCCAGCAAAAGGCATATATTTCTTAAATTATTTGCTGCTGTACTAGGTCAGTCCATATACAACTTGCAACAGATTGTTCTTCGCCTGCCTTTCTGACAGCTTTCCATCGTTTTGTTTCTCAAAGAGGAAGACATGCTCATATGTATAGGGACCATGGTGAAAACTTTGAAGGTGTGGAAAATGAGTTGGAGAAATGGCTTCAAACACTTGAACAAGACCATGAGCACAAGAGCTTTATGAACAAAATTCTGCGAGTGTATAAATGACCTCTTATGTTGTTTGTTTTAGCTATAACTCTTAAAAATGAAAATCAATTTTAATTTGTTCTGTTAACAAATTTGTCGTGTTCAAGCACACGAGGCGAGCGGTATGTTCACGCGTGCAATATAAATATAAATTTTCAACGTCTTAAATTATACAACGATAGTGTTACGCGTAAGTAATGTGAGTTTGATAATAATGTGAGAATGATCGTGTTGTTGTAGAAACCACTTGGGTTCACCAAATTTGTCAGTACTTAGGAACGCGAGGAACGCGTTCGGATTGACTAGAAAGACCACATTATAATACAAATTTGGAGATCTTTTTCAAATGCACAATTTTTGTACATTCACCTTTTACCGTATTTTGTATAGTTTGGCCGGAAAATGTAATTTTTTTATTATTATTTTTTTACTGTCACAATTTGAATTTTGGATTTCTCAAGACAATTTTAACAGTTGTTCTGATGATCATGTAGGGCATTCAAAAAGCAACATTTTTCTTGGGTAAAGGCTATCTCAGGGTTCCCATCCAGCCCCTTAAACCAGCCTGCGGGGCGTCTATTGTTTCGGCCGAGTCGAGCGCTGGCGGTACAGTCTTCTTCAACAACGCACTGCGAAACGTACACGCTACGCACCATTGCGATACACTAGGAAGAGAAAGAGAGACACTAGGAAAAGTAAAAGAAAGGAAACAGTGCAGGAATACATATTAAGGGGCCCGTCATCTTTTTGGATTGAACATTGAATAGTTACAAAATTCTTTTTTTCTTTTGATACTTAAATTACTTGTAACTAAAAATATATAATTTTCTTTTAACAATTCATCACTACTACTAAAGTAATTCTACGTTAAAACCTGGTTGTTCAGTTTTTAACCAAAAAAAAAAAATGAATTTTCAAACCAAAAAATTAATTTTGTACCGCAAAAAACCCATTTTTAACAAAATTCAAGAACTCTTAACCACACAGTTGAATTTTTAACGAAAACAGATGAATTTTTAAACAAAAAGTTTAATTTTTATACAGGAAGAAAACAAATTTTTAAAACAAATTCAAGAATTCTAAAGCAGAAAGTTTTCACCTAAGAAATATGAAGTTTTAAACCAGAAGATTAATTTACTTTAAAAAAGACGAATTTTAAATATAATTCGGAAATTATCAACCAAGCAGTTGAATTATACGGCAGTCCTCATTGGGGATAGAAATACTTTATTGCTTCTATAATACTGAGAAACAATTCTTCTTTTGATGTGTATGTGTTTCTCCAAACGCAACAATTGGTGGAATCGATCATATCGTTGAAATCGACGAAAGTACTTTCGGAAAGCGCAAATACAAGAAAGGTCGGATAACACGTACAAGGTGGATCGTCGAGGGTATTGACCGGATGTCGAAGAAATGTTTTTTGACCCACGTAGCATCGCGCGACGCTCGAACGCTCCAAACAGTCATTCAAAAATTCGTAGAACCAGGGACACATTTCCTAACAGATATGTGGCGTGGTTACAATAATTTGAAGAAATTGGGGTACCAGAACTCAACGATGAACCATTCTACGAATTTCGTCGATTCTGAGGACAAGAATATTCACACACAAAATATTGAAGTGTCCAAATGACAAGGTTCCATCTTGATAGAACCAAATAAAAAGGTTCCCTACTTCAGATGGCATTGGTGTTCTCAATACTATTTATATGGGATTTTTAGGCTTCCATGTTTCGCCACCCGAGATGGCACCTTTTTATTTCGCCCTACCGAGATGGCACCCTGTCATTTGGGCACGTGGATATTGAGTCACATTGGTCCAAGATCAAACGTGATCTGCGTAGGCGACTCGGGAAAATGTCAGTTGAGAATACTGAACATTACCTAATTAAATATGTTTGGAGAAACACATACACCTCAAACGAAGAATTGTTTCTCAGTATTATAGAAGCAATGAAGTATTTCTATCACCAATAAGGACTGGCGTATCAAGCAGGAGAGAGTCAAGAACAATCGGCCCTTTTCAGGGCCAACACATTTTTCTAAAGAAGGAATAATGTAATTTTTGAATACATGCAATGAATTGAATTTTTTAATTTTGTTAAAAAATTAGTTTTTTCTAGATAGAAAATTAAACTTTTTGTGTAATTATTCATCTTGTTTAGTTAAAAATTAAACTGCTTGGTTGATAATTTTCGAATTATATTGAAAATTCGTCTTTTTTTAAAGTAAATTAATCTTCTGGTTTACAATTTCATATTTTTTAGTTGAAAACTTTCTGCTTTAGATTTTTTGAATTTGTTTTAAAAATGCGTTTTCTTCCTGTATAAAAATTAAACTTTTTGTTTAAACATTAATCTGTTTTAGTTAAAAATTCAACTGTGTGGTTGAGAGTTCTTGAATTTTGTTAAAAATTGGTTTTTTGCGGTACAAAATTAATTTTTTGGTTTGAAAATTCATCTTGGTTTGAAGAGTGTACCGCCAGCGCTCGACTCGGCCGAAACAATAGACCCTCCGCAGACTGGGTTAAGGGACTGGATGGGAACCCTGAGATAGCTTTTACCCTTTTTCTTGTCTTTACTTTTTTCACATCGTGCATTATTTGGCTTAAAAGGTTCATTTTCGTGTTTTTTTATTATTTTCTAAATGCTATAACTCTGGTTATTTTTTATTTTTTGAAGAAAGTCATAAAAATAAATTGTTCGACTTTTTGAATACTATGAATAAACGTACAAAGAATTTTAGAATTAAAAAAAAAGTGGTCGCAAAAACTTTAGTTGGGACACTAAAGAAGTTTTCCAAAGGTCAATCTAATAGATTAATTTTTTCAAAAGTTATCGAGTTAACAGAAAGACATACATACATACATATATACATACAGACATACAGACGGACATACAAACAGACCGACAGACATACATACAAACAGACACATGCGAAAAAGCCTGTTTTTCGGATTCAGGGGTCTCAAAATTTAGACATTTGACAAAAACTAGGGCGGGGGGGGGGGGCAGATTTTACAGAAATCTAATACCTTCTCTGATAAAAATGTAAAAAGTAAGAATTTGCGGTTACATTTAGGAATAGTCCAACTAAGAGCATTTTTTCCTATACAAGGATCAATGAGAAAAATTTGAAAAAAATCATGAGTATGAGGAAAATTGTTGTGAAGCAATTGCAGTTGAGAAATTTCAGAAATAATAAAAGTTGTTGCTTAAAAGTAAAAAAATGTGCAACTATATTCTCTTTAGTACTAATAAAGATTTTAAAGCGATTCTAACTGCAAACTGTAACAGATAGGCTCTGTAATAATTTTCAATCATCCGGAAGGATGTGATAGTCTTATTTTTGGTGAAAATCGCGATATTTTTATACATTTTTTGTTGAAGCAAGTAAGTTTGAGTCGCTTTAATATCTTTATTGTTATCATTTATGAAATTTCTCAAATGTAATTGGTTCACAACAGTCTTCCCCCGAAAAATACCCTTGCACGTAAATATATGTGGCAGAACTTATATACTTGTACAAAAAGCATAAAAAAGAAAAATATTTAGAAAACACTGTCAGCGGATAGTTTTTACCATTATCTTTTCTTTTGAATAACATGTAATATTTGTCCCAAAACACTACTCCTAAGTCGATCATATCTACTTCTCGTGGTAAAAAATGTTTTAAAAGCGGGAAAACCTTTAAAAAATGTAAAGATGATTCAGAACTGCAAATTAATTACTTGAAACTTGAAAATGTACCCCCTTTATAATTTCCCCCTAAAATTACCCCTTCTACGTAAATTTTTTTTCTTTTTTTCTTTCCAACGACATGTAATACGTGTCCCAAAACCTGTCCCCAGTCGTAAATGTCTACCCCTCGTGATAAAAATATTCTAAATGAGGGAAAACAGCCTTAAACAACGTAAAAATGATTCAGAACTCGAAATTAATTACTTGCAACTTAAAAATTGGCCCTATTTATAATTTTCACAAAAACTACTCTTTGCCCAGAAACTAGAATAGGATTTCCCTATGTTTTTAAAGTCATTAAATCCAAATCGGGAGCCGGTTTGACTCTATCACGTCACGCAACGTCCCTAACTTTAAAAACATGGAAAATCCCTGATTTCGGGTGAAAAATGATTACCGTCAATGAAAAGTGGTCATATTTTATGCTTTCGATGTCGCTGAGTGAGAATTCGGAGTCGCTGTGATTATATGACGTCACATTTCCTCTCTGACCTGAAAAAATGTAGAGAATTGGTAATTTTATGCACAACATGTAGTTTTTAAATGTAAAGTGGCCATATCCTATGTTTTCGATGTCGCTGAGTATGAATCCGGAGTCGTTGAGGTGTTATGGCATCACACTTCCTCTCATTTTCTAAGTTCCTAAGTCAGAATTGACAGCAAGTTCCTTTCAATTCACGCCCTTCTTGAGTACCGCACTCTTTTATCTTCAAAAGATCGATGAAATGGATTCCGCTTCCTTTTAATTCCTTTCTGTGTATGTTCTCTCTTCAATGTCCAATAAAAGTCTGCCATCATATTTATATCTCACTTCCCTCAGAAGCGAGATTCCATTTCTTCAATATTTTGATGGAATCTTCCTCCTTCTTCTTCACTGTAATCATACAAGTTTATTAGAAAATAGACAATTTAGGAATTTAATACATATAACTTGCAGCTTATATTACATTCCATTTTACCGACGTTCTGTATCATACTTCTCACAAATCTTTTGTAATTATTACTGTTGTGGTTCCCAGAAAAGTTTTCAACCATTTTCTTGAGGCTTAACCAAGTTGCTTTTTGCACTTTGTTCATAGTTGTGTCGAAATTATGACCCCTACACATTTTCCGGATTTGAGGTTTTTCGAATATTCTTGCTTTTAGTTTTGCATCCTATAATTCTGGAAATTTCCCCTGAACGTATTTAAAACATATCTTTTTCTTCTTATACTGATAGAAACTGCTTAAACCATTCCCAGTTTTATGGTGCTTAGATACACTGAAAAAAATATTTTTTAGGAAAACATCTATCACACGTGCTTAAACCTAAACTAGCTGAAATAACAAGGATAACAAGGTATAGATATGTAGGTTCGATCCCCCTTAGCGTGAGAAATTCTATTTGTAATAAAATGTTTAAAAATCTAATATATGTATTCATTTTAAGCAGTGCCATTAACATGTATTGACAAAATACTCGCAGTCAATTATTATTTATTTTTGAAATACCTTTTTTGTTATATCTTTAGATTATAAAAATAGTGGGTGTTAAAATTAAGCAAATAGTTTGAAAATTATGTTTTTGTAATTATAAATAATATGCGGACGATATGCATTTGTATGATGATGAATGGATGGTCTTGAAAAGAATTAAATAATTTTTTATCATTTTTAAAATTAACTCCGGCATTTTCGTACGCCAGCGGTTTGCCAGTACTGCCCCAGTACTGGCAAGCAGTACTGCGCCAGTGCTGGTAAGCCGGTACCGCCAAGCATTACAAGCCAGTACTGGCACAGTACTGGCCCAGTACAGCCAGCCAATACTCGAACTCTGGCAGGCTGTAATGTACCAGTACTGGGCCAGTACTGGGGCGTTGGTGTATTTCTACCTGGGTTAAGAGAATCATGCACATTAGGTCAATTATACTAATAAAAACCTAGTCACTGAAAACTAAAGAACACGTTTTCGATTAGCAATGGAATCTATTTAATATTACCATACTGCTGATTGGAAAGTTCCACTGCAAAAATAATTTTTTTGTATGTTTATTACTTTTTCATTGCTATCTTTGCAAAAAATCATTCTCAATGCATTAATGAATAAACATTGTATTTTCGATTTTCGCCCTTATAAATATTTACATTTTTAGTTAGAATATCATGTATGCCGGCATGCACCTATACAATGTTATTTTTTGGTTATATCTTTTATACTAATTTGCGCCTGAAACGAGGTACCCGCTGTGCAGGTGTTTAGTTTTTGACACAAAACATTTAACCTCATA
>NC_046661.1:43409307-43410898 GCF_010883055.1 Belonocnema kinseyi | reverse complement strand
CATGACAAGGTTCAACTAAATTTATTCTTTTCATTTGGAAAACAGCATATTTGTTTTAAACATAATTAATATTTAATGCATATTTCAAATATAATGCGAGTAGCATAATAGCCAAATAAATGGTCGGATAGCCGCATATCTAAAATGGCGATTATTATAGATTTCCATATCGACGAGTACGTTCAAAGTTGCATTGATAAATTTTTGATGGAAAGCGGTTAGGACAAAAGATCAGATTCTAGGATCGCTTTAAAGAATATTTACGAGTGACAGACGTGCAGTCCTCGACAAAGGTGAAAATTATTGTTTCAAAAGTATCGAGTTATTTATAGTCATTTTATAGTATAGCAAGGGTGTCTACTTGACCGGGAAACTGGGAATTTCGTTCACTCGGAAATAACTGGAAATTTTATTTAGTCACCGGGATTTTTCATTCGATTACACTGAAATAAATATTAAAAGTACTTTACTATTCACAGTTTCTTTAGTCAAGAAACGAACAATAAAGACTTTATTGTTGACAATTAAGGCAATATAAGTAATTGTACTTGCAATTTTGTATATATTTAATTTGAATGTATATATTTTTTTATCAAAATAAGAAAGATTTACATTTCAAAATAAAACTATAAAAACATTAATTATAATTTGGAGCAGGGAATTTTGGAAGAAACATCAGTCATTTTGAATTTGAAAAGGGAATTTTGCAAAAGAACAGTCTCTGAACAGGGAAGTTTTGAAAATAATGAGAATTTTTTTTTTTTGGTGCAGAGAATTTTCCACAAAAATTACAGTTCTGAGTTATACTTGGATTAAAAAATGAAGTATATTTTTGAGTTTGAGCAGTGAAATTCCAAGAATAAATATTATTTTGACTTAAAACAGATAGCTTTCCTAAGCATTCATATCTAATTCTGAATTGGATCAGGGAATTAAAAAAAAATATATATAATTCAAATCTTAAAGGAGTTTTTTAAAAGAATTGTATTTCTCATTTGAAGAGAATTCTTTCGAGAAGAATGGTATTATTTTAATTTCGGAGAGGAAATTTTCTAAAGCAATTATATGATAGTTCTCAACTGTATCAGATAATTTCCGACAAAATTAAAATTCATATCTGGAACAAGGAATTTTCCAAATGAATTAGAATTTTGACTATAAAGAGGAAATTTTCAAAGCAATTATACCTAATTCTGAATTAGATCAAAGAATTTTAGAAAAAAAAATATAATTAAAATCTTCAAGGAATTGTAATTCTGACTTGAAGAAGAATTTTTCGAGAAGAATGATATAATCCTAATTTCGAAAAGAAAATTCCGGTACCGATCGCGAAAGAACTCTTTTTGTCAAGTGGTGTATTTTTGGCTTTGGTGGATTGAATCCATTTTCATTGGCTCCCCCAGCTCTAGATTGGTAGGCATTGTTGGCCGACCGATTGTCGGGAGACCTGCGTGTTCGGTTGTTTTGAACCGCACTTACTACAACTATGTTTAGTGTTGTCATTGTTGTTCCCACGAGAAGCTAGAGAAAGGGGTTCGTCCATCCTTGTAGAGCCCCGCATGCAAGGATAAGGCTGCGTACTCTGAGAGGT
>NC_046661.1:43401221-43409207 GCF_010883055.1 Belonocnema kinseyi | reverse complement strand
TTGACACTTAGCGCCCTCGATGTTCATTCAGTGAAGTAAATGAAACGAGCGCGAAATTCGAAATGTCTACTTTATGAGAACAAAAAAAGGAGTATATTTTATTCATTAGAAGAACATAATTGATATTTTCTACATAAAGATTTATGTTTTACTATTCCCATTTTCATCGAGAACAATTTTTTTATAGTAATTTTTTGACTTAATTTAATTTTAAATTTATAACACAGCCACAAAAAGAAAAGTGTGCGGATCTGGGAACAAGACACACGTATTCCTATGGATTTTGTGGCGCTGAATTCAAATTTGGTATCAAAAATCACTCATCACGTCATGCTTAAGCCATAACCTCAAAAAATGATGAAAAATCATGCACTGAGGCAAATAAATTTCAAAATAATGCCATTGATGCAAATTTTAACTTCAAAAACATGTCGACAACTGTGAAGGATCAACCTTTGCCTGATATCAACTAAACCAACAGAACCTGACCTCACCTAACCTGAATTAACAGAAATTTATTGAACTGCACGTAAAGCTCTGGAAGCATATTTTCCCAGTAGCAAATGTGTGCTACATCGAATGGGTCAACTCGAGCTTAACCTAGAAATAAATCTAACCTAGCCTAATCTAACCTAACCTAACCTCACGATACACAATTAAACTGATTGTGTTGTCCCGTTGTGTTTGCGGTACCGTTTGAATCAGCTTGGACTTAACCTGCAAAGAGGTCAGACCTATCCTAACCTAAAAAAACCTGACCTAACCTAACCTAACTTAATTTCGCGTAACACAATTAAACTCATTGTGTTGTCCTGTTGTGTTTGCGGTACCGTTTCATTCAGCTTCGACTTATTTTACATAGAGGTTTAACCTATCCTAACCTAACAAAACCTGACCTAACTTAACCTATCTGAATGAAATTCAACCACACGTGTAGCTATGTAAGCGTACGGTTCTCAGTGTCTGCCATGACGGCATGAACGCCGTTTACCCAGGGACTCAGCCAATGTGGATCCGTTGTCCATCGCCACCACGTGGAGGTGCCCTGGTGACAGACACAGGTGAATAATGCTAGCAACAAGCGGCTACGAAACTCCAGACATTTACTGCTATTAATGTCAAAATATGAAGGTACGCAAGAACAGAGTTGCCAGCGTGATCGGTTAGGTTGGGTCAGGTTTTGTTAGGTTAGGATAGGGTAAACCTCTGTGTAGGTTAAGTCTAAGCTGAATGAAATGGTACCGCAAACACAACGGGACAACACAATCAGTTGACCCATTCGATGTAGCACACATTTGCTACTGGGAAAATATGCTTCCAGAGCTTTACGTGTAGTTCAATAAATTTCTGTTAATTCAGGTTAGGTGACGTCAGGTTCTGTTGGCTAAAGTTATGTTAAATAAGTTGATATCAGGCAAGGGTTGATCCTTCACAGTTGTCGACATGTTTTTGAAGTGAAAATTTGCATCACTGGCATTATTTTGAAATTTATTTGCCTCAGTGCATGATTTTTCGTCATTTTTCGAGGTTATAGCTCAATCATGACGTGATGGGTGATTTTTTATACAGAATTTGAATTCAGCGCCCCAAAATCCATAGGAATACTTGTGTCTTATTACCAGATCCGCACACTTTTTTTGTGTGGCTGTGTAATTAATATCCTTGATGAAAATTGAACAACTGTAAATCCAAATTTATTGGTTCTACCTTAAATTTGATCTTTTTCGATGAAAATTTATTGTTGGTTAAGTTTGCAGTAGATGGAGAATTTCTTTAGAAAGTCAAATATTTGTTTGACATTTTATGTACTTTGCAAAAAGTTTTTGTTTCTCGATGAGAAAAGTAACCTTTTCGGCGGAAAATAAATTTTAGATGAAAATTCATTTTCTTAAACGAAAATTCATTTTTATAAGTGAAAATCCAACTATCCCAATTTCTATTAAAAAGAATTTTTTACAGTAATTTTTTTATTGAATTTTTAATTTAAATTAAATGTTTTCATGTAATTTTTAACGTATAAATATTTCGAGAATAGCTTCTTCTTGGTTAAAAATTTATTTCACTTCTATTTTCACTATACCAAGCTTTTGAGAAGTATGTTTTTCATTTAGAATTGTTACGATATAAAGGTGATTTGCAGAAGAGGTGGATGAACTGTAGATGAAAGATGAAACCGTCAGCGAGAACGAAATTCACAGGATATCCTTCATATTATTATTAATCTAAAAAATCTCAAGGGAAAAATTTAAGTTGGCCTTTTTCATAAAATACATTTTTCAGTTTTTCTAAAAATTAACGTTGTTTTGGCAATTTGGAGAAATTTTCAACTTACTCTAAAGAATTTGAGATACAACTTTTTTAAATGAAATTTTTGTAATTTTTTTCACAATTCGCTTGAGTTCGTGAAAAAAATAATTAACGAAAAACAAAAAAAAATATGTCTCATATTTAAAATTGGAAAATAATATTTTAAGGTGTTTAAACTAAATAATAAAACACTTAATTTTTATAATATTTGTTTAGTTGAAAATTTCTAAGAATTATATTGTCCTCGATCAGAACGAAGTATATACAATATTTCTAATATTTACAAATTATGAGCTTATAAACATGAAAAAATGCAACAACAAAGCAATGAAACAATTAAAATCTAAATGTTAAATGAAACTGTGAAATGAGTTTCAGGACTGAAATTCTAATGAAAACATAGTAAATAAACAAAATATTTGTTCAAAATTTGCTCACAACAAAATATAGGTTTAGATCCTATGATTAAATTTTTGTAATATTTTCGCAATTGCATTTTAAGTTTTAAATATTTAAACATGTTTTAAAAGATGTCAAGGAATTTTCAATTTATTTTTTACAATTTAAAAGAATTTCAAAGAATTAAAAAAAAATTAGAAGGATCATTTTTAAAAATTCCAAAGTACTTTAGAAATCTTAAAAGAAAGTTCTAGGTATTTCCAAATATTTCGGAAAATTTGACAGGATTTCAAAAGGTTCCAATGAATTTTTAATTGGTTACAGAAACTTAATATGAGATTTTAAAGGATTTAAAATGTTTCAGGGTATTTTTAAAATTTCAAGAGATTTCAAAAGATTTTAAAAGATTTTAAATATTTGAGGATGTTATAAAAAATGTCAAGGAATTTGCAACTTATTTTTATAATTGAAAGGAATCTTAAAGAATTTAAAAAACTTTAGCAGGTTTATTTTTAAAAATTCCAAAACACTTTGGAAATCTTTAAAAGATGACAAGGTGTTTCAAAACATTTTGGAGGTTTCGATATATTTGAGAGTATTTTAAAAGGTTCCAGGGAATTTTCAATTGATTTCAATAATTTAGTATGAGATTTTGAAGGATTTGAAATATTTTAGTGTATTTTTAAAATTGCAAGGAATTTTCAAAAGCTTTGAAAAACTTCAATTGATTTTAAAGAATTAAAAATATTTTAGGATATTTTGAAACATTCCAAGGAATTTTAATTTCATTTCAATAATTTCTATCTATTTCAAAGAATTTTAACGATATTTTTCATGTTTCCTGGTTGAAGGTGGACCTACTTTGTTAAAAATTTAATTTTTTGGTTCGTATTTCATAAATTTAGTTGGAAAAATTTGTTTTCTGAAAATGTAACTATTTTGTAGAAAATTCTTTTTGTTTTGGGTTAAAAATCAATTTTTTAAACTACAAATTTAACTATTCTATGTTTGATTGAAAAGTGATCTTTTTTAGTGGAAAATTTTTGTATTTTATTGAATACTCGTCGTTTTTAGTAGAAAATTAATCTTTTTTGTCCAAAATTTAATAATGATTAAACATTGATTTTTTGTATAAAAAATTAGTCTTGGTGGAAAATAAATTTCTTTTGTGAAAAATTCATGTATTTTATAATAAATTTCTTTTTTTAGTATACAGTTCAGGGTTTTGGATAAAAATTTAACTATTTTGTTTAAAATAATTTGAACCATTTTCATTTAATTTATATATTTTCTTCAAACTTTATTTTTTTGGCAGAAAACTAATTGTTTTAGTTAAAAGTTGAACTAATATTAATAATAAATGTTCAAGCAGTCACTAATATTGATATAATAATTTATAATTATAATATTAACATGAATAATATATCTAATAGTAATAATATCCATTCTGCATATTATATACACCTGCAAAACATAAACTCAAAATCGACTCATGCATGAAATGAAGAATCACGGGAAACATTAAATTCGCGAATTTCTTCAATTTCTTTCAAATGAGGATCCAGACATAAATAAAAGACTAAATCATCTAAAATTCATTTTCCGCCGAAAAGGTTACTTTTTCTCACCAAGACACAACAACTTTTCACAAAATACATAAAATGTCAACCAAATATTTGACTTTCTAAAGAAATTCTCCATCTACTGTAAACTTAACCTACAATACATTTTCATCGAAAAAGATCAAATGTAAGGTAGAACCAATAAATTTGGATTTAAAGTTGTTCAATTTTCATAAAGGGCATTAATTATCAATTTAAAATTCAATTAAATTAAAATATTACTATAAAAAATTTGTTTTCGATGAAAATCGGGATAGTAAAGCATCAAACGATATTTAGAACATATCAATTATATTCTTCTAATGAATAAAATATGCTCCTTCATTTGTTCTCATAAACTACATATTTCGAATTTCGCATCCGTTTCACTTACTTCACTGGATGACCATCGAGGGCGCTGCATGTCAAAACCCTCTTTCAATTTGCCTTAATCCATCTCGTATCCAGTATTACCAATAGTATTAATATTGTTCTAGTGACATATTTATTATCATTGGTTAATTAATTACACAGGCCCATAAAAAAAGTGTTCTGCACGAGACAAGTGACTAGGCTACCATTATGGATTTTTGAGCCGCTGAATCCCAATATGGCCTCAGAATTTGTCCTACACGTCTCAGTTTTCCCAAAGATTTAAAGTGTTGGGAAAAGCCTAGGGATTTTCTAGTCACACAGGCCATACAAAGAATTTGTCTGTACGAGACAAGTGATTAGGTTACCGTTATGGATTTTGAGCTGCTAAATGTCTTCCGCATGTTAAACTGACTTATAAAGCAAAAAATAAGACAAATGCTATTTCCTCTGCAGTTTTGCGCTCACAATATAAATTTGACCACCAATTTTTTTGAGCTTTTATCATTTTCTCCCTAGATGCGAAAAGTAGGGAAAAGCTTAGGGATTTTGTGGTCACAGAGGGCATACAAAAAATTTGCCTGCGCGAAACTGGTGACTAGGCTAACCTCATGGATTTTGAGCCGCTGAACCCAAATCTGGCCTCAGAACTTCTTGTACACGTCTCAGTTTTCCTCTAGATGCAGAAAATAGGCAAAAACCTAGGGATATTCTAGACGTTATTTTGATAATACCAGTATACGCGAAAATAGACACATGGATGTTATATTCTTAAGTGTCCCGACTTATAGAGACTCAATTCGTACACAGAAATTCTCTAGTGTACCTTCTGTTTCCCCTAGCTTGGGTAATTCTATGGAAATTGAAGGTCTTTCTCATATTATATAGATTTGTACGGGGTTGGGGGAATGCCATACCCTTTGCAGATTTACTTGCTAAATCTAAATTTGAACCCCAAATTTGTCGGGCTTGTTTTATTTTCTCTTTAGATGCAAAATATAAAGAAAAGCATAGAGAATTTCTGGTCACACAGGTTTTTTTCCCCGTGTAAGTCTATATAATCTGAGAAAGACCTTTAATTTGCCTAGAATTATGCAAGCTAGGGGAAATAGAAGGCACACTAAAGAATTTCTGTGAACAAGTTAAGTCTCTACAAGTAATTGCACTTGACAATATGATATCGTTGTGTCTTTTTTCGCGTATACTGGTATTATTAAAATACCGTGCAAATTATCCCTAGGGTTTTCCTTATTTTCTGCATCTAGAGGGAAACTGAGACGTGCAAGATAAATTCGAAGGCCAGATTTAGATTCAGCAGCTCAAAATCTATATGGGTAGCCTAGTCGCTTCTCTCGTGCAGACCAATTTTTGTATAGTTTGTGTGGAAAGAAAAGCCCTAAGCTTTTCTCCATTTTTTGCATCTAGGGGAAAATTGAGACGTGTAGGACAAACTCTGAGGCCATATTCGGATTCAGCAGCTCAAAATCTATAAGAGTAGCCTGGTCACTTGTCTCGTGCAGACAAATTTTTTGTATGGCCTGTATGACTAGAAAATCCCCAAGCTTTTCTCTCCTTTTTGCATCTACGGAAAAATTGAGATGTGTAGGACAAAGTCTGAGGTCATATTCGGATTCAGCGGCTCAAGATCCATAAGGGTAGCCTAATCATTTGTCTCGTGCAGACAACTTTTTTTGTGGGCCTGTGTTATTTAAACAAATGAAATTTTTTTTAAATATTTTTCTTTTTTGAAAATTTGCCCCCCCCCCTTAAAATTATTACTGTTAGTCTAGTGTAATATTCAATAATATTTTTTCATTCATTTGTGTGAATAATTTCGTTTCGAATTTTTTTAAATAACATTATTACTGTAGGTCCAGTGGAATATTTATCAGTAACAATTAATTACTTATTATAATTTATTAATCAGTTATATTTTTGCAATAATTTTTATTTAAAAATAAATATAAAAAATAAAGTTAATCAAACGGTGTTGATAAATATTCCACTAAAGAAATATTAATAATTTTTATAAAAAAATATTCAATCAAATTCCATTTGCTTAAACAATTGAAAATGAATGAACTCATGTTAATAAATATTCCACTGGACCAATAGTAATGATTTTTAAGGAAAAAAAGAATTTTCAATAAAATTTGTTTAAACAAATTCCCTTTGCTTAAATAATAAACAGTTAATAAATTAATGTTAATAAATATTCAACTAGACTAATAGTTATAATTTCTTTCTTATTTATTTCTTTCAACATCAAAATATATTAATATAATAAAATAATAATATTATATAATAAGCCTCGGTGGCTCAGTTGGTTAGACATTCGGACTTCACCTCAGAGGTCCGGGGTTCGATCCCTGAGCCGGTACCTCTAGAAATTGTTCAATGTACCTTTACCGAGGTTCTAGTGGTTCGAAACCCACCTTAAGCTGTAGGTCCCCCCATCGTGTATTTGACTGCAACCCAGTCCGTCAATGATGGGGTAAAAACCAGGCTTTGTCCAATATCTCTGGGCAGACTGCTCTCATCAGATCACTTGATTGGATTATAAAAATGCATCCGTGACTGATGATATATACCGGGACAGCCCCGTGCAAAAATGTTCAAATAAAAAATCCAACTCTAACCAAGAATGCCTTCGACATGTTGGGCATTATAAGCCTGTGACAACATGTCAACACTGAAATGTTTTTTATAATAATATTAATATTAATAAAACAATAATAATAAAAATAATAATAATAAAATAATAATTTAATAAAATAATTTATTTCTTCAACATCAACATTTCGTGCTGATAATATAGCTGTCTTTGCTAGATCTCCAAATAAAGTCCTCCAAAGTACCATCTCCACAGACAATAAATACTTTTTGAATTCTGCTTCTTGTGGTAACGCATTTACATTTTATGTTAGTGAAAACACAGAGACATTTTTTCAAAGTCAGCTCAATTCAATGGATAAATTTACTAATTCTGTGCGAGTAGCATGAGTTTTCATAGACATTGATTGCCTAAAATCTCTGCCACGAATTATAATTTTTCCATCAAGTGATGAATCAACATTCATGAAGTAACGTAATTTTCGATCTACTAATTCGAAAGCATACCTTGGCGCCATCGGCGTTTTGTCCCAAATAAAAATATCTACTTCTCGTAAGTATTGAGCATCTTTAGATTGAGTTTGTATACGGGAGACGGAAGCTAAAAATAAAGGAACTGGCATGCCGAAATTTGTATGTACAGTCTTTCCTTGTGGAAGTAATATTGTTGCAATTCCTGTAAATTTCATCGCAT
>NC_046661.1:43379765-43401121 GCF_010883055.1 Belonocnema kinseyi | reverse complement strand
CCTTTTAACAATTGATAAGTAGTTGTATAAATTTATGTATTTCCTGATCCACCAGGTCCATCAATATAAAAACATGATGCAAAAGACCTTTCTTCGTTCGACAAAGCAACATTAAGGATTGTGTCTACAATATCTTTCTGTTTTTCATTTAATTTGTGGTACTGAGTCTGACCGAGTTTTTCCTGTTGAGCAAGCGATACCTCGTCATTGCAAATGTCAATATCGTTCCGAAATTTAGTTGTTTGTGGCATCTTTGAAAAGCTACTAATATCGGATCTTTCATGAGAAAGATAGGTATTTATCTGAATATATGATCTTATGTATGTTTCTTGTACATTATATTTTCTCTGAAAATCTTGTGACATAGCATATTTCAATTTATCCACTAGTCCCTCAGGATTGATCGGTTGACAGTATATTAAAATACGAACAAATAAAAGTTTTAATTGTTGGGGCATCATCCACACTTCTCCTTCTGTCATAGTACGATCCCACTCTGCATCATCTTCGATAAGACCTAATGCTAAAGGCGTTCTTTGAAAAGTATCATAAGTTTATTTATTAACAGTTCTGCGATCTTGGAAACTTATAGCCCCTTTGATTGTTATTAGTAATAGTCTCAGATAGAATAGTTATATTGTAGTCGGACTAACAGAGTACATCCGTCCAATGACGTTAGATTCTGTTTTTCGTTTTTGCAAAATTTACAATTTAGATCCACGATGTTTTAGATACGCAGTGAGATAGACTTTCAGATTACGTATATCAGTTGGCATTAGTATCACGTCCATTTAAATCAAAATAATTGATTAGCATAGTTTCTTTTTTCAATGCGTTTCTTATAGCATGTTCACTTTTAGCATCATCAAGATAACACTTTGCTGATTAGGCAAATGTCCTGACAACATTATAACAGCATGACTTTTATTTTGCAACGATCTACCGTATGTACGATCACATGCTTCAACAGGACTCACGTGTCCGAGTATCTATGAAATTCTTTATTTCATCATGAGGCATAACATTTTCGCAGTTATTGTTATCAGTAACTACGACGGAAGCGACATCATGTGCTTGTGGATATATATGTATAAATATTTGATTGACTTTATGCTAGACACTACTCTCACATTAATATGCGAGTTAAAGAACTTTAATAATCCAACATTGTAAGGTACTACAAATTGATTGTCAGTCGTCCCTCCATTTTGGAAATTATATGTAAGTACCAGTATCTGTTTTACGATAAGTTGTGTATCCGTTTTCATCCATTCTTGTCTCGTCTTGAAACATCTTTGGAAAATGCTTACTATATTTATATTTATCATCTTTACCCGGTAATAAGCGTTGAATAGAGAAAAATTAATATTTTCAGATTTCAGTGTAAAAGTGAAGATTGCTCAATTTTTTTGAATGCGAGATTTTTCCATCTGTCTAAAATGTCATTATAAGAATAGGATAGCGCAAAAACTATTTTATTTCTATATCCATAGCGGTCGCCGCTTAGTTTCCTATTCCCCAAAAGAGAAAGTGTTTTCAATACATTTAATTCCTTGTAATTGTACTGATAGATACACCTTACAAAGATGTCTCGTATTTCCTAAAAGTGTTCATATTTTGAGATTATTTAATTCATTCTAATAATTTCAAAAAATATGTGTAATAAATTATTTTAACTCCTTCATGTGGAATATAAGTTTTGAAATTTTAATTTTAATCAATTCAAGTCTGCCTCTCTAGAGTTAAAATTATTTTAATTCACATATTTGAATGGATTTCTGTAATGCATTTTTGAACACATTTAAATAAATTATTAAAATATGAATAAATATAAATGCGGATATTTTTCGAGTTTATAAGTTATAAAAAGATTTAATAATAAGAAATAGGTTAAATAAATGCTTCCATTTCATTTTACTCAATCGATTTAGGGGGATAGGATTTGGACCTTTTCTGTTCCCGTTGCGGGATTTCTAGATGGAGGAAAAATCCCTTATGCATAGGAATACAAATTCTTAATTTTTCGGAATTCAACGCTTATTATTAGGTACACCAATCTCCGCAGGGAACGTGCCCATTGTTTTTCTTAAGAATATTATGAAGGTCATGTTCTGTATCTGGATTTTGAATTTCTGCCGAAATATATTCACATGTACAATATCACGAGTAGTTATCTTACTATTTTGTTTTAACGTTAATAACAAATGATCATGATGTAATCCACGTTTTTGATACTCAACAACATAAACGTACGCTTGTACTTTGCCGAAGAATTGTTGTTTTACTATAAAGTTGATTAATTCATCTTTGTTTGCATAAAAACTCGTGGAACAATGTCTGGCCCATCAGATGCTGCCTAACCGTGTAATGAATTATCTTTCACTTCAGCCTAGTTTGGAATACATGTCATAGTTATAAACAAATCTGGTTTACCGAATTTTCTTACAATTGCCATTGTGTCTTGATAGTGCTGAAGCATATTACGGAGAGATCCTGAGAATGATGATGAGGGGATGATCATTTTTCCAACAGTAGTATGTAAATCATTTGATTTACATACATCCTTTTTGATTTTCACATAATTATCGACAACTTACTGTTGAAATAATCTTCAACCCATAAAAAGTATATTATTATCTCTAGTTGCCATTCGATATTTAATATTTACTGATCCTGAAACTTGGCCTCGTCTATTACACATGGTATGCTGTAATTCCAACCTTGTGTGCCATAAGGATAAAATAATGGATAAATCCAAGGTTCAACGTTCGGATCCATAGAGCTGACAAATTGAAAGAAAAAATGTTTAGAACATTTTTTTTCTTAAAATTGCAAAAATTTAGGACCAGACAAACGTTTGAACTTACTTCATATGTAATTTCAAGAATTTTAAATTCGATATCGCGTTTCGTCTGAGCCGTCTGTCCGTTTTTGTCCGTCAACTTTAAGTATGGACAACTTTGTTAATTATGCTGGAAAGGATCTGAAATCTGACCCGAAAATTTTGAACAAACCACTCCTTTCCACCCTATTTTTCAGTTTAAAAAAAGAAACGTGATTTTTCAAGGTAATTTTTTTTATCGCATTTTCGATGCGAAAGAGGTCTTGTCAATAGCTGAAATCACATGAACTCCGGCTCAAAATGTCCGAACAATAGATTTATACACACAAAAAATTAATTTTTCATCAATACGGGGTGGTACGGCCACCCCTAAAACAATATATTTACAAAAAACCGCTATTATACGGATTTTTCTCAAAATAAAAAAATTTTAAGTAAAAAAATTAAAAAGGAGTGTAAAATAACAAAAACAAAAAAAAGGTTGTTTGTGAACTTCTAACTTCACGCGGTAAGAACTGAAAACATTTTTATTGAAGAAATGGCTAAAGACATTCCATACGCAAACACGTACAAAAATTTCGAACACGTTTATCAAAAAATCATTCAAATAAAATTCTACGCGAATTAAACTCTACATATTTTCAAAATTGTACTCGTCTCTTTTTAGGAGAATAGACACTTGTTGCTGAATTCAGTGCTATATTCTTTAATGACGGTAAAACGAATAACAAACGAATCCGCAGTCGAGTTGGAAAATCTATATACCACAATTACTCAAATTTACCGATCCTTGGAAACGCTTAGTCACCCTATTCATATTTGGAACGATTTACTGGTTTTTATTTCGGTTAATCTTTTAGATTCCGATTCTATCAAAGCGTGGGAACATCATCTGGGATCCTCGAAGGATCCTCCGACATGGAAACAATTACATGAGTTTTTAATGTCGAGATTACGAATGCTGCAAGCTGTAGAGAAGTGTCGGAGAATTCTACCACTTTGCCTCACTTTGCCTCTAGTATACAAGCTTGTAACGAGGCTTCGAGTATTTTCAAAACTTTTCCCAGCAAATGTACAATCTGCTCTTTAAATCACTATGCTGTAAATTTCCCAGATTATGCTAATAAGACAGTTCAAAATCATCTAGAAATTATAAAAAATAAAAATCTTTTTTTTAACTGTCTTGGGCAACATATTGCTGCAAAGTGTAAGACGACTAAGCGTTGCAACAAAAATGTGGAAAAAAGCATTATTCGACAATTTATAGAGCTACACCAAACAGCAAGCCTGGAACGTTAACTATAGATTCAGGTGTTCAAGTCAACTTTGCCCCTGTCAACTATGCCTCATCACAGCATCGGACAATTTTGGCTACGGTTTAGCTTATGGTTGTCTCAGACCGGGGTGACAGCATATAAGTTAAAGCGTGTATTGATCCAGGTTTGCAAATATCCTACATCTCTGAAGTTTAGTTTAGTTTAGTTTAGTTCCGTGAAGCTGAAACCTTATTTTGAATCATCATCAGAGTAAATAATTTCTGCTCACATTCTTCAAATACTGACTTCAGAGTTTTCTGCTTTCGATATTACGGTCAGATCCTTGAAGAAGGTCTCCGCCGAGGTTCAAATAATGCTCCAACCGCAAAAGCTACGATTTTTGGGTGGATTTTTTTCAGTCCAGTAGAAAAAGCTTGCTCATCGCCTTTGGACATTTGAAGTTACCACACTTCAACTGAACTTCTCGGAGATTCGAAACCTGCAGCCTTACGTATGCTTTGAAGCTTATCCAATAAATTTGAAAAAAGCTGACGTAGATTTTCTTACTGAATATGAGGCTTTGGAACACATTAAGATCGTCTCTGATTCAGATGTGGATTTATCTTAACCAGTTTATTATCTCCCAAATCATGGTGTCATACGTGAAAGTAGTATTACTACCAAGCTCCGAGCAGTCTTCAATGCTTCCAGTAGTACTTCGTCCGAAGTTTTACTGAATGACATTCTGCACACAGGAGCGAAACTTCAAACATACCTAATTGGTGTTCTAATACGCTTTCGTCAATTTAAATATGTCTATAATTTGGAGATGGAGAACGTGTATTGTTAGATGAAATTTCATCTAGATAATTGGAATTTTCAAAGGATTTTGTGAAGTAAAGAGGAGAATGAAATTCTGACATTTCAAATAACTACCGTTACCTATGGATTGGCTAGTGCTCCTTTTCTCGAACTTCGCACTATGCAACAACTATTTGAAAATGAAGGTTTTAAGTTTCCGCTAGCGAGAGCCATCTTGATAAAGGGCAGACATGTTGATGATATCTTCGGAGAAGCCGATTCAATTGAAGCATTTAGAAAGCTGCGCAACAGGTAAGTTATATGTACATGGGGGGCGGTTTTCATCTGCAAAAATGGACAAGGAACGAATACAAATTTCTTCAATGTATACTATCAGAAAAACAAGTTTTTCCTATCTCTGTTGCAATCGATCTATCTGCTACTGTTCACGCTTTTAGAATGAATTGGAACCCAATTTCCGATTCATTTATTTTTACTTGAATAATACAAACACAGAGAAAAATAACAAAAAGGATCGCATTGTCTACGATAGCACAACTGTTTGACCCTCTAGGACATTTATCACCAGTACTTATCACCGCTAAAATTTTTATCCAAAATCTTTGGTTTCTTAAGCTGAGTAGGCACCATCCCCTACCTTAACGATTATATAATACATGGATAGAGTTCTTTCAACAACTTCAAGAATTAAGCTCTTTATCATTTCCACGATGGCTCCGAAGAACGGCCCAAAGTTCTAATGAAATCCATGGTTTTTGCGATGCTTCTGAACAAGCTCTAGCTGCTGTAGTTTATTTAGGATTTACAGATCAATGTGGAGAGGTCGAAGCAGTACTAATTTATTCGAAAACTAAAGTTGCACAAATAAAAAAAAATGACTATCCCTGGACTTGAATTGTCAGCAGCTGTATTCGTCCCAAAACTAGTTTCTCATCTCTTAGACTTATTCGATTTTGAGAAACTTCCAGTCCATATTTGGACGGATTCTGCGATCGTTCACACATGGCTTAACAATCATCCATCAAGATGGTAGGACTTTGTTTATAATCGAGTTTGTGTTATCCAGGAATCTTTTCTAT
Organism: Belonocnema kinseyi; assembly: GCF_010883055.1. Taxonomy (NCBI): domain Eukaryota; kingdom Metazoa; phylum Arthropoda; class Insecta; order Hymenoptera; family Cynipidae; genus Belonocnema; species Belonocnema kinseyi. The sequence goes on along the minus strand of NC_046661.1, from coordinate 43,395,122 downwards.
CAGCAAAATAGCATTTTATACCTGGAAAAAAAATCCTGCTGATTGCGCCACGCGAGGACTGACTCCAAGTCAGCTTTCTCAGCATTTTTTTTTGGTGAAGTGGTTCAGATTGTCTTTATCTCTCTTCTCAATCATGACCCGCTCACTTCGAGGCTCTAAAAGTAAAGTCCCAGTGGGCACTTTTAATTAAATATTCCGACCTGTATAAGCTTTTACGAATCACAGCTCTCTGCAAAAGATTCATCCTTCGCTTAATGAACGTAACAGACTCTATTTCGAAAACTCCGCTAACTACGCAAAAGATACAAGAAGCCAAGCCCTACTGGATTCAGATCACACAAAGCTTTTCATTCTAGAAAGAGCATAAACTCTTATTAAAGGGAGAATCGCTACCAAATTCTCATTATTTTTCTCGTTTAACATCTTTTATCGAATATCAAGGGCTTTTACGACTTGGAGGAAGACTTCAAGAAACTTTGCTCCCACTGAATTCAAAACATTCATTTATTTGACCGAAAGAGTCTCCTTTTACTCGACTTATCATATCTGATGCTCATCAGCGTACCCTACATGGAGGAACGCAAGATACTTGGCATATATACCAGGAGATTGCTGGATTCTCGGTAGACGAACTCCAGTCAGTGCCTACATAAGGAAATGAATTCCATGCGCCAAGGTTTCGACAAAAGAGAGTGTTGATTACGCTGGACCTATAAATCTCAAAACTTGGAAAGGGCGGGCGGCTCGAAGTTACAAAGCATATATCGCTCTCTTCGTTTGTCATTTGACTTCAGCTATACACCTGGAATTGGTCACAGACTATACTGCAGATGCTTTTGTCGCAGCTTACAAGAGGTTTATCGCTAGGCAAGGTATTTGTGCTACTCTTCGCAGTGATTGTGGGACAAACCTGAAAGGGGCTGATGTGCAACTTCAAGCTTTGTTTTCATCATCAGCAGCAGAGCTTGGAAAACTATCTTCTTTGATCGCAATAGATAGAACGCAATGGCTCTTCAACCCACCGGTACCCCCTCATATCGGTGGGAAATGGGAGACTGGAATAAAATTAGTCAAATCTGATCTCAAACGCGTGACCTGAGATCATCTTTTCACACGCGAGGAGGTGAGTACATTTCTTTCACAGTAAAAGGTCCGCTCACTTTGATTCCTGAACCTTTTCTGGCAGACGTTAAGGTACCATGCCTTTCACGCTAGCAGCTCCTGCGGTAGATGTGATACAGCTTTTAGACAAAGTGGTCTAAAGAATGTCTACAACGCTATCAGATCATCTACAAATGGAATCAGTGTACTGCCTCGGTGCTGAAGGCCGCTTTGGCATTGGTAATAGACGAGTCCTATCCACCTTCAAAATGGCTTTTAGAAAGGATCCTGGAAGTTTATCCAGGTAAGGATGGACATACACGAGTGGTGACCATCAACAGTCAGAGTTCCACATATAAGCGTCCAGTCACAAAAATTGAGTCTTTTACCTATTGATGTAAATGTTGTATAAAATCGTCTTTTAAATAAATTTAAAGAAGGCGGGTGGAAATGTTTAATTATCTAGTTATAACCTTATGTAAATGTACGTTGAATGATACATATAATCGACACTTTTAGTTTGCGCATTAATTCCGTTAACCATGCCTGTTTACCTTCCTCGTTCGGGTTGCGAGCTGCGACTGTTTATGTTTGATCGTTCCTAGACTAAACAGCGATACAGTTTGTAATTGTTAGTCAAAAATCCCTTTTGCTTTTCGAGTTTTCTTGAGTTGAGGCCCACTCTCGTCCACAAGGTAGAAGCAAATCAACCTCTTGAAGCTTAGAGTAAATCCCCTAGCATTCAAGGTATCTTGTGGACTTTATTCAAGTTGGGAGCCTTATTTTCAAAACTATACTGAGTTACACCGCTTACTGGTTCCCTCTTGTGTTAAATCGATTAAATTCTGTACGTTTCTATGAGTTTACAGTATTTTTAAAGTAAAAGTGAATTGAAGAGTTAGTGTTTGTGAATTGATTTCGATCATCAGGCCAGGCATCAAATACTGTGTTCTAACAAATACCGTATTCCAAGTTGCTAATGATCTCTTCTTTTAGCATTACACTAACAGGTATGTTCATTTTGCTAGGCTAAGCTCCACAAATATGGCAGCTTGCCGATGAAAGTGTATTAGAGAGTGCTAAACAGATTTTTCAATTTACCATAATTAACTTCATGTCAGTTCTAAATATGAAGCCTTTAATTTGTTTCTTTGGCAAAAATAAATGTTATTGGTATACATCGCCCGGGAGACCCAGGATAAGGATTTCTCCAAACACAATAAGAATGATAAGAATAATAATAAAGCACAAACATGCGTATGGCGAATCCAAAATAGGCCGACGCTAGATCATACAAAGCAATGCATCTTGGAAGCGTATCATACTTTTAGCATAAAAAAAGCAGACACTGCGAGAAAAATACGTGAAGAGCGAAAAATCCGCACCTCGCCAGCTCTTCTCCTGTATTTATTTTCTCAACGTTACGAGCGAGGATGCTCTATGCGAGCGTCGCGAGCTTCGCGAGAGCTGAGACTGAGTGATCGAGAGTCCACCGGGTAACTCGACGTTACAGATGCAAGCTTCTTCGTGAACGCGCGAAAGCGGCAAAGCTCGCTGATCAGAGCCGCATGCAAAAATCATTTCGAGTTCATCACTAGCGAGCGCCTACTCGCATCATAGATACGTTATTCGATATCTGAACCGCTCCTAAGATCTATAGGCTGCATTATAACGAGGAGCAAAAAAGTTTCTTTGTTCGGTGCGCTCATATAGCAGAATATAAATTTCATTAGATGACACTGCGTTATACGCTATATAGTGAAATATATCGCATTACTAGAATTTTTAATTATTTCAGTTCCCAATAGACTGATTTCATAAAAAATTTACTATTTTCTTGAACATTATTTTTGTTTTAGTTTTAAATTCAATTATTTGGTTTAAAATTCGTCTTTTTGTTTTATAATCGAACTATTTTGCTGAAAATTAATCTATTTAAAAAAAATTCATTTCTTTAATAACAATTAATTTTCAAAGTAAACATTTCATTAATTCAGCTGATAATTCTTCTTTTTTGTCCAAAAATTCAGTATTTCTTAGGAAATTCACCTTTTTGTATAAAATATGTTGATATTTGTTGATAAATTGTTTCTTTAGTATAAAAGTCACGTCTGGGATTAAAAGATCATTTACATTTTAAAAATACTGGTTTTTGAGTGAGAAATTAATTGCTTCAATGAAAAGTGATTTTTTTAGATCTGAAACGTGCATTATCTCAGTTATAACTTCACCCCTTTAGTAACAAAATTTTCAGTTTTTTTTCAAGAAACTGTTTTTGGGGTTCAATATTCTTTTCATAAATCATTGATGATCGATAGTTTGCAGAGGGAGAGAGAGAGAGAGAGAGAGCGGTCCTTCGTGAATAATTTTCTCCAATTTTAACGCAATTTCAGTCAATTGGAAACTTTACATTTTTGCATTTGCTACAAGTTATTACTTTTTCACTCAGTGAAAGCTGTAGAATAATTTCTTTTAAGAATTGCAAGATGCCAACGGTACAATTAGTAACGGTATAATGTACAACATTTGTAATTCATTATTATATTGCGGTTGAAAAGGAGGGTGTTCCGGAAGTGATAAAGGAATAAACTTTTTTCAGTACCTCCGGACATCCAATGGAAAAATTATAAAGCATAATATTTTAGATCTGGAATTTGGGAAATTATTTGAAATTTTTCTACATTTTTTATTATATTAGGGGCTGGAAACGAGGGAGTTCCTGGTGTTGTCCCCCTTTATACGCCTTATAACTTTTTAAAGACTAGACGGATTGAACTTTGCTTTGGCACACAGTTTGAGGGACCAAAAAGAAAGATCGAGTACGTTAACTACTATTTTTGTATGAAAATTCAAAAAGTTAGATCTTTTTAAAAAAATTTAATGCCACCTTATTCCTTGCAGCATTATCAAAAAACAAAAAATCAAACGAAAATGGATGTTTAAAGCTAATTAAAGCGTGCTATTGGAAAAAGTGAAGAGAAGAGAAACGTTACTTTTTTGTATATTTTGTTTTATTCCTAAAAACCAACTTCATTTTGTCAAAAAAAAAACTTTTCTACAATATGCTGAACAGTTTTATATTAACTATAATACATTTTTATATAAGTCTGCCTGGGATTGCTTCTTAAGATATTTCAAAATAAAGTACAAATCGTATTTATAGTGATTACTTTATTGATTCAATGAACTTACCTTTAAGTGAAGTTCTATCATAATTGTATGAAGCGCCTCTTCCGAAGAGATCAAAATCAAAATCAAAACCCTCTACTATATACCGATGTCGCCACATATTCAAAGTCAAAATTTTTGACTGTCCTTCGTCTGTTCAAGCTCAAGTTCCTCATTCTTTCGAAGTTCTGCCGTAACTTTTGTTGGGTTTCATAACTGTTTCACTTGTTAGGAGAAAGGGAATAATGTATTTGGGCTGGACCTGATTTCTTCGGAAGAGGCGCTTCATACAATTATGATAGAACTTCACTTAAAGGTAAGTTTGTTTAATCATTGAATTGAATTACGCACCTCTTCCTCGAGATCAAAGTGTAGTTGTTTATAGTTGTTACGGCCTTGATTTTCAGTGAAGAAAAAAGTTTGTTTAACTTATAAACACAAGATGTGTTAATACAAGGTATTATTCATATTTTTTGCTCAAGATTAACGATGCAAACTCTCTTTCATCGTTAACAATATCGCGATTGTAAAAGTTTGAAAAGTTTTTGACTTCCCAATGGGCACAGGGACGTCCTCAAGACGTCCTTAAAATGTCCTTAAGACGTCCGCCGAAAGACGTATATGGGACAAGTTTAGGACTTGTGTACCCTCTAGGTTAGATGCCACCCAGCTGTTTTTTGAATAAGATCGATGTTAACTCCGCATTTGTTCGCTGCAAAGGTGAATGCGTGACGAGTACTGTATGCGCTCAAATTATTAGTATCAATTCCGCTTAATGATAATGCACTTTTTATCCATCGGCTTAGAGGCATATAAGTTACTCGTTTATACGATTTCTTAAAAGGAATAAACAATTTATTTTTTTATCTCTCAGCGTTTTTGATTTACCTGAGTAAATCTTAAGTGCAGTTGCCGGACATACATTCGTGTCTTGTAAATAAAACGGAATCTCAAACGTCGGTTGTGATCTATTGACAGCCGAAGTTTTGATCCTATCAGGAATTTTAAGTTTCATCCTATCTTTTTTTCTCTTCGATAATTCTGATATTGATTAGTGCTAATGTTTTCATTCGTTGACCTGTGATAAGGGTTAGTAAGGTTACTAGCTTTAAAGTTACCCTTTTTAAGTTAAAATTTTCACTAGATCCCCATTTACCTAAAGTGTCTAAAACTAAGACAGGATCCCATGTACATTTATAGTTAGCTGTAGGTGGTCTAAGTTTTGCTATTCCCTTAAAAAATCGTTTTGTCCGCGGATCTTGTCCTAAATCAGGACTGTAGAATAACGCAAGTGCCGAGCGGAAACAATTTAATGTGCCATGTGAGGCACCATTTTTAAACTCTGCTGTAAGAAATGCTAGAGCGTCTGTTATTGAGAATTGAAGAGGATCAATATGGTGGGCTTTACAGAAAAAATACCATTTTTTTAGTTCACTATCGTATTGCTTTTTCGAGGATTCACTGACCCTGATAAAATCTCCGCAACCAGGGTAATTCTTGCCCATAACGGATGTGATTGTCTATTCAGCATTATTATAAGATTAATGTTCGGTTCAAAATACATGGGTTTTGATTAAAGCATTGAAAGATACACTGGAAACCATGCCTGAGCTGGCCAGTTTGGTACAACTTGAATTCCCCTCGATTTTACGAATTTTTTTTTTCAATGTACGCAGTATGGTCGAAAAGGGAGGGAACGAGTAGAAAAAATATGGTTGCCATTTTATGGTAAATAAGGCATATTCCGTCTCCGGTTCTAATCTTCGAGATTCAAAATATGCGATATTGTTGTCCGTCGAGCGTATACAAGATGCGAATATCCAAAGATTTTTTTCACACCATTCCCAAATTTCTTTTGCTATATTGCTCAGTTTTGGAAAGCGTACTCCACCTTTTTTATTAATGTATGCTATTGCAGTGGTGTTATCTACTCTGAATAAAATGTCACAATTTTAAAATTTTTTTGCAAAGCATTTGAGTCCAAATAATACTTCCATTAATTCTAGAAAATAAATGTGTTGTCATTTTTCCTGCTCATTCCAGTACCCGAGTTTACGTTGTTTGTTAAAGCATGCACCCCACCCAGATAATGAAGCATCTGTAAATATTTCAACAACAGGATTGAAATTCGTGATGAAATTTATCGCTGATTTAATATCTATTTCCCATCACTGGAAATCTTTAATTAAAGTATCTGAAATTGGCATGAATGATTCGTAGTCATTATTGTTGCGTTGTAGAGCCATAATTTTTTCTCTTTTAAAACATTTTATATGGACCGAATAAGCAAATATCATCTAGATAAATGGATAAAACATAACCTAATGATCTTAAATACGACATGACCGGGTTCATAATCTTAGTGAAGGCATATCGAGCTGTGTTGAGACCGAAAGTTAGACAAACGTATGCATACAATATTCCTCTAAATTTAAATCTCAAATATTTCCTGTCTTTTTTGCTACAGAAATGGGATGGAATGCATCTTTCAAATCTCTGGAAGCCTTGTAACAATCTTTAGTTATTAACTTCTGAACGGTTTTTGATTCTTCCATTTTGAAATGCTCGACATTAATAAACCTATGGAGATTTTTTAAATTTATTATCATATGATATGATCCATCTGGTTTTGGAGCTAAAGAGATTCTTCATCAAAATTGCCCGTGAACAGCTTTAACCTGATTTATAAAGCCATTATCTAATAATCTTGTATCCTGAAATCCAGCTCAGGAAGGTTTTATCTGATGTTACTATATATCAGTCCAATTTTTTTGGAATTTTTTAAGATAACCTGCTGGAATACTTACTGGAGAATATAATACTGCCTTTTCGCTTGTGGATGTCCTCGCCTCTGCTGCGTCGGTTTGCGGCTCCATTGCTGTTTCTGATTCTGAAAGTCTTTGCTGGATACCTCCAGAGTTTTTGCAGCTTTCACTCTCTCGTCCAAATTCTTTCCAAAGAGCCACACGGCTACAGATGTTGAGTTCATTGTCTTACGCATAGAAGATTCAATATTTTTGAGAATAAGGGCCCTTCGAACCGCGGTCTTTTTATGCTGCAAATCACACAGGAGCCTCACTGTTCCACTAAGATTCTCTAAAACTGGTATTTTATCTTTATTTTTTGTATGTATGGTAGAAGATATTAAGTCCGGCAATGCTGCCAACCCGACAGTTATTCGCTCTTGCTTTTCTGCGATTCGAGTATCTCTCTTAATTACAGCATCCTCTAATCATATCTCCAGGTCAGTGTGGATGGCTGGTGCCAAGGTCGTTTGTGGTACTAGTCGCTCCAGGTTGGACTCAGACTCCAATCGCGAGATTTATAGGTGTCAAGAGTATTTCTATCATAAACCCGATAGTTTCGATAATATCAATCGCAACGGCCAGGTTGATCATTGCGACCATAGCGATCATATCGATTGTACCGATGATAAGAAGGTCGACTGGCACTTCGTCCCGAACGGCTTAAGCGATCAAAATAACGTTTATTAATCTCCCTTTCAGCTTCTCCACGCAGGTAAACTAACCTCAAAACTATTTTACCAACTTTGTCGATTTTCCTGATGACGATGCTCTAATTTTTTCTGCAAACTTCTTAACTGCTTTTTCAAATATTTGTATTCCTTATCTTCAAATGGGGGTCTCCACGATTGTCTTTATCCATTTTTATTACACTGAAAATCACTACTAATATGCGACGTGATCGGCACAAAGAAGAAGAATGAAGAACTTAAGCTTGCACAGACGGAGTAGAGTCAAAAATTTTGACTGTAAATATTCATAAAAAAATTGTAACTCCTTACTCGTTGAGTAAATGTTATCTCATTTATTCTCGTAGTTTGTATCATTTGTACAAAATTTAATTTTTTGATTTTCAATTTTGTTTTTCACCAATAAAATAAAAACTTCTTCTTTATTCATAATGTGCCTCCTATGGGTTTACATGACTCCTATTCCTTACAATCTTTCCACTTATATATATTTTTTTACAATCTTATCCTTTCTACATATACAATTATTCACAACTATTTACATAAAGTCGTATATCTATTTCCTGATCTCTATTTCCTGTGATAGAACAATTTAGGACTTATTATCAAACGATTGAGCGAGCGAACGAAAGCGCGAGTGCAAGCGAAAGAGAGAGAGAGAGAGCATGAGAACGCAAGCGCATCTTAGTCTACTTCATTTTTAGATTACCATTACTTACAATCTTTACACTTCTAATCTAAGCGACTTCCGTTTCCTTTTCCTTTCACTTTTTACATCTCCATTTGCCTTTTTTCACATGCATTCTTTCATTCTCTCTCATTCGATCCTCTACAACCCTCCAACTCCTTAATCCATTCTTCTCCTAATCCATCCTCTCCTAGAATCTTAACCACGTTCCCTTGCCAGCTTCCTTTATCTTCAATTCCTTTCCTACATCCTTCCCATACATGCTCCCATGTTTTCTCCTCCCATTCACATATTCTACACTATCTGTTCTCTTCGTTTTTCTAATACATACCCTCCCTTACCTAGTTTCCCAATCTAAATCTTGTTATTCTGGTCCACCTTCTCTCTCCCCATCCCTTTCCTAAATACATTGTTACTCCTTTCTTTTTTATCACCTTATACCATTTATTGTATTTTGGTTCCTCAATCGTCCCCATTCTTTCTATTAATTGTCTTTCCCCCTTCCGTTTTTCCAATTCTTCATAGTTTACTCCATTCCTGTCTTGTATTTCTCTATCATTACAGAACTTCCTTCTTTCTTCTTCCCATCTCGTTAATTTGATCGACCTCCCTCTCCTCTCTTCTACCTGCATCAAACACCTTCTGGCCAACTCCCCTCCATTTCCCTCCTGCAGCTTCGTCTCAAATTTCCATGACATCTTTCCCGCTCTAATGCTTAAATTATCCCTTTGCGCTTCATCTATTACCATATATCCTGGCATCCTCCAGCCTGCCCCTAGTGTCCAACTTATTTACCTTTATTTTAAACTCTCAATATCTTTCCTTTCTTTCTATCCCCATATCTCTGCTCAATGACCTAATACCGGCCTTACCAGCGTATCAAATATCCACATTCTCCTTCTAAAAATTTTTTTGAATCTTCTTGTTTTTATTTCCCATATCTGTTTCATTACCCCTGCTGCTTTTTTATCCTTTCTCTCAGATGAGCTGTATATTCTTCATTATTTTGCAAGATATATCGCAAATATGCAAACTCTTTTACTTCTTCTAGCTTTATGCCCTTCCATCTTCCTGTCCATTCTTTCTTTCTATCCCCTCCTTTTCTAAACCTCATTATCTTTGTCTTTTCTATATTTACATTGAGCTGTTTTCCATCTAATTATTTCTATAATCCTGTAATTAATCCTGCCAGCCCTTCTTCATCCTCTGCCATCAACACACTGTCATCAATTCTCTTTATTGATCCCTCTCTTATCCCTGTTTTACCTTAACTTTTTCTATTTCGCCTCGGTTTAATGAGTCAAACGCCGCCATTAAGTCCACTAAGATTGCTATCATTGCCACTTTTTCCCTTTTAATCTTCTTATTTACTAGATAGTTCAGAACATATATGTTGTCCATTGCCTCCATTCCTTTGCTAAACCCTGTCTGATCCGGTGACTCGATCTTTTTTTCTTCAACTTCTATCTTTAATCTCTCCGACAAAACAGTTACATATACTTTATGCAGTGTTGGCATCAGCGTCACCCCTCTATATTGTTTAACCTCCTCTCATTTGCCTTTCCTTACTATTAGTATAACTACTCCTTCTTTCCATAACTCTGGTCACCCCTCTCCTCTCCATACTCTATTACACATTATCCATGCCCATTCCTCTAGTTTCTCCCCTCCACATTTCCATACTTTATTTGGAATCTCATCTATGCCAGGTGCCTTTCCATCCTTGATTATTCCTAAAACCTTAACTATGTCTTCCCTTGTTATGGCCTCCTCCTCATCTCTTTCTCTACCATATTTTCCTCCATTTATAACTTTTCTCTCTACTCCTCCTAGCAAATCCAAAAAATATATCTTCCATTCTACCATTTCAATATCTTGGTTTACTCTTTTTCTTTCTTTTCTTTCTCTATTTACTACCTTCCATACCTCTTCTTCCGTCCTAGCCTTCTCCGCCTCTTCCTCGAACCTTTTATTCTCTTCCTCTTTCTTTTGATAACACAACTCAGTATATTCTTTCTTTTTTTCTTATATTTTTCATCTTTGTTTGTGCACTCTAATCTTCTTTTTATTTCTCCTATCATTTTTTCCATCTCCTCGACCACATTTCCCTCTTCCATTTTGATATTTCTGACTTTTTCTCTAAACTGTTCTTTTCCTTCCATTGACCAATCTCCTTTTCCTACAATTTTTACATTTGCTCCGCTTTTATTCATATTGCTATTGTTTTTTTTTCGCCCCTCTAATGTCACTATTAAGGGAAAGTGAGCCGAAACAATATAATCACGTACCTTCTCATTATGGATGAGAATGTAATTCATTATTTTTTGTTTGATCAGCATTTGAATTTTCGATTTCTTTTAACAAAATTCAAAAAGTTAATAAAATAACTATATAGGGCCTTGGAAACTTAACGTTTTTCTCTTCTTCAGTTTTATACCATATCACGTTTTTTTAAAACTTTAAATGTCCATTTTCGTTTGGTTTTTTGGATTTTGAAAATCCTATAAGTTTAGGAATTTTAATTTGATCAAAAAAAGTGATTGGGATAAATTGTTTATATTTTTGTGTACTATAAATAGTTGTCGATAGAATTTTGAAATTTTGAGAAAAGTGGTCCTCTAACGGTGTGCCAAAAAACAATCCAATTCGATTATTCTTTCAAAAGTTATCCGGTATATAGTCAACCACAACAACAACGACGACGACGCCGGACAGGCATTGCAGGTGTTGGTATAGTAAGGGCGGTTTCTAGGGGTCTTGCCAAACATTCTCACTGACTCCGTCATTCGTAGGATAATAGAAGCGGATTTTGGATGTTTTTATATTTTCAAATATCGACTATCAAACTTGTTATTGTTAACATTTCAGGCGTGTATATAGTAATGGTGGTTTTTAGGGGTCTTGCTAAACATTATCACGGACTTCATCATCGATGGGGTAAGAAAAGAGGATTTCGGTCGTTTTTATTTTTTTAAATATCGACAATCAAACTTTTCTTAGGCAGGCCTGAGTTATGGGTGATGTGTAAGGGTAGGCAACTGTTTAAAAACAGTTATATTCGACATTTCTCGCCCACAGAATATTATTTTTCGCTCTTATAATTGATTAAATGAAAAAAATTAACACCGCAGCAACACAGCCGCCCACAAATTTCCTCCTAGTCCCTATAAAAAGGTGATAATTCTTGTGAGAATGTACCTGACTAGTGTCAACCATCTAGCGGCAGAATCTGAACTAAATGAAATTGGCGGCATATTTCGAATTCCTTAAAAAAAGTGAAAAGCAATTGGAAAAAGAAATTTATTTGAGTTAACCTCACCAACATTCTCGTAAAAGCATACGCTACTTTAAACTTATATTTTCTATAAAATTAGTTCATAAAATAAAATAATATAATCGAATGACAGGTATTCACAGCGAAACATCACCACTTATAAAACTTGTACCGATCAGTAAGAAAACTGATTCCTTTCTGTCTATAATTAGTTAAAGTAATAATTTGTTGACCAAATTTTTGTATGAAATAAACAAATAACATAGAATGACCAATATTTATCACTACATATTACCCCTTGTATAATTTAAGGGTACTAAGAAAGAAAACCGATAAAGAATATCGAATAACATATCCTCATCACTAAACATCACTAGTAATATAATTTTAAGGCTATAAGGAAGAAAAACATTAATTTTATTTCTATAAATGACCAAACTATCCATGTATTCATCAAATTTATTTATATAATAAACAAATAATATCGAACGAGAACTCTTCTCCACTAAAAATTATCACTTATATAATTTGAAGAGGACTAGAAAGAAAAACGATTACATTCTGTCTATAAATGACCAAAATATGCAATTGTTTATAATATTTGTTTATCAAATAAACAAACAATATCGAATAATCAATCTTTATCACTAATTATTATCACTAATATAAATTAAACGTACATATATCCGAATAATCTGCACTTGGTTAAAAGTTATGAGTCAAAAACAAAGGTTGCTCACAAACGAACCCTTTCCCCTACAAATTAAATAAAGAATGTGATGAAAATGTAACAATGTACAATAACTTCATGTAATAATGTCCTAGCAGATAACTTTTTTGCCTTCACCGTCCGAGAAGTTTTTGGCCGGTACGAGCAGAGTATTCACTGTCTATTCTAAAATCCGTTCCTCCTGATACTATTGCATGTCCTGCTTTAATCATTTACACTTTCGAAGTTAGAATATTGAACAATTTTCTTTTTAATTTAAAAAAATTATTTTAACTATCAGAGAAACTTACAAAAATACCTCTGTGGCAGACCTGACGAGAAGGGGGTGGAGGATAATCGGTACATTCTTCCCATACCCGAAGTTATCATCTTGGTGGGCCTGCTCTGAGGAAGATTATAGGTGTATTAATTAAAAACGTATTTTTTTGTGTTATATTTCATCATGATAGGTCATCAAAGGCTCCTTAGTGGACGTACATCAAGCTAGCACCTCCACAATAGAAATTCTTAAATTTCTTTATACATAAATTTTAGACTTTTGTGGACTGTATTGCCTATTTTTGTGCTCAACTGCTCTTTTGAAAATTCAAACTTCGAGTAAATGTGCTGACTTGTCTCAAACCAGCACCTCCACTATATACAAAATTTTAAAAAATCAAATACGTAAAAATTTTGGGCTTTTTTGGATTTCGAAGGCCCAACAACCTATTTCAAAAATAACCGCTACTAAAAATAAAACAACCCCCTGTGTAAAAATTCAAACCCGGAAAAAAGTAAACCAGAATTTTGGGCTTATTTTGGACACAAATTTTCTTTTGCATGTTAAAACAACAAAAAATCCCCATTTTATTTTTCTACTGAATCAGAATTTCGTTTATCTAATCTATCTTGAACTATTAAACGGAATTTCCACGGATATAATGAACAGGAGCAAATTCTACTAAAAATCTTACCACTGATACCTTAGGAGTCCCACAAAGAATCTTAATTCACAAATATAGAGAACGTCAGAGCGCGCCGTACACAAAAATACAATCTCAAGTCTCACAAAAAGAAAGGAAATGTTGGAAAACAAAGTTTAGCACTCGCGGGAAACACTTAGGGTTTGGCGAAATTACATGTTCGAAATAATAGGCAATAGTCACACAGAAACTTATATCTATTTATTATAGTAAGTGCCCCTTTCGACCATCGACCATCACTGAGATCACGTGAGCAGAAATCGCAAGTTAAGTGAGTTCCCAGACTCGTCATTTTTCGGGAGTTCGCCCCGGTCCGTGATACTTTTTAACTAAATTAAGTTTTTGGAACACAGGTGGCCGTTTCAAAATTATATACAAGCGTCGCAGATATATAACGGCACCATTATGGGGGAACTCCTGCAAAGAGATTAATTAGACACTTTACTCTCTTGTTGCGGGGTCGGGGTCCCATGCCCGCTTGCGACTCTGCTGAGCGGCGGTCTCGGTCGTCTGTGCGGTGGCGGCTTCTGGTTCGAGCAAATTTTTCACTGTCGAAAAATGAAACATAAATTTCACAGTTATTCGTTCGATTTTGGTGCGAATATTTGTAAATTATGTTTCCGTATGCGTATACTTTGTTTCATTTTCATTGTAGTAAAAAATGATTAAAAGAAAAGGGTCATGGACATTTTATACCTTTTTATCAATTCTAGGGAAATTTATGAAACTTTTAGGAATTTATGGAAATTTGTGAAATTTTCGGAAGTTCGTTTAATTTTCGGAAGTTTCTGGATAGGTAAAATTCATGAAAAGCTAAATAGAAAATAATAAAACTTTTAAAGTTCTAAAATGAACTATAGATGTATTGAAACATTAATTTTGAGGATATTTTCAGGAACATTGATAGATATACACATTTTTTCATATATTGCCAACCTGCTAACAGGTGTTGACCTTCTCAGTGTACAAACCCAACCAAGTATGCCGCTATCGGGTCCAGTTCTCTCTATAAACTCCGCCACCATTAATCGATGTTTGTCGGGACTGACGTTATAACTAGACTTTCCATCCTACTACGACTAGCTACGTAATATGGACATGATTTCAACTCGCAAAGTACATTTCTCGTAGCAAATTCGCAGTTAGGCGTACACTAAATACAGTGAATTTAAGGGGTTAAACCACTATCGAATTTTCAAAAAATCGAAAAAAAATTGTTTTGCTTACAAGAAGTTTTAGGGTCTTGAAAATAATATATCAAAAGATCGAGGGCGGAGAAAAAGTCTAAATGACCAAATTTTCAATTCTGCTGCAACGCCTATCCAGTATGCCCCTGTGATTTTAGAGTACTTAAAACTCTAAAGGCGTTATTCTCGAAACAACTTTTTTTTAACTGGCCGGGAACATAACTCGAGCAAATCCTCACCGATCGGTCTGAAATGTTAAAAATATATTCAAAATTGCCTTCTCCAGCAACGTACATAGGATTTTTTTATATTGCACAGTTTTTTTTATAAACAATTTTGTAACGATTTCTTCATGAAATTTTGAACATTTTTTCAAAAGTGCACCATGTCTCAAAACACCAATATATCGAGAGAAAAAACCTACTCACGTCCCTTGCGGTTATTTTATAGAATCGAAAAAACTTAGGTTTTTTGATCCAAGTAAAAAATTTCGGGAATTAAGTTTTCGGACGTGGACACCTTACAAAAAAAAGCGCCGACGGAGAAATGCTATGCAGCCGCCATTTTGTCATGATCACATTTGGGGAAAAATTCTCTGTACTTTATTATTAGTATTATAAATCCCATTAAAAAATTTTCGATTGATCTCTTTATTGAGCCACACAAAAATTCTGAAATACGCCTATTTTTGCGTACTCTATAGCGGCTTAGCCCATTAAAAGAATAAATATAAATATATAAAAGGACTTACAAT
>NC_046661.1:43372524-43379665 GCF_010883055.1 Belonocnema kinseyi | reverse complement strand
CCACTTAATCTAGTAAATTACAGTCAAAACTGGACGGAAATAAAGCATTAAATCGAGGGGTTTCAAACTCCTACATTTGTTTTAAAGTCTCCTGAAGCCTCCTAAAATCACATAAATCTCTCGAAGTACCTTAAAGTTTCCTAAAGTCACTTGTTTTTTTAATATACTGACAGAATCTAAAGTTACGGAAGTAACTTAAAATATCAAAAGGCTCTTTAGTATTTCAAGGTCTCCTTAAGCTAGTTGATTTCCTTAAAATATTCTGAAATAATCTGAAGACACCATAGTCTCCAGATTATGTAACATATTCGAAATCATTAATATTTGTATATTTCTAATTTTTCGCTGCATTGTACATTCTTTGTAACATTGTATTTTTGCTAAAAAGCTTCAGCAATTGTACAAAGAAAGAAATCAGCCATGAATAAAGCAAATACCATTACCTTTACCAAAGCTACATAAATATTAATTAAGAAACTGTAATTTTTTTTATTTTTCTCTATAGTGTATCCGCACATTGTTACAATCTAGATATTGTGGCCTTGGGTAGAATAAGGGAGCAATATGATTAAAGAGTCTTGTATCCATAAATCGCTTTGCAAGATAGTAGAAGGTTGTTCCATAGCCGTGGATCCTAATACAAAGTTTAGTCGGTCAGCCGACTATATTCAACAATTTCCGCTTGGCAGGTAATGCGGCAAGTTTTAATTGTTATATGTCGTTATGGAAGCTATTGTTTCATTCAATACCTTCCATTAAATAAATCTTAATTATCACCTTTAAAACTTTAAGTACTTCAATACTACTATAATAAAAATATAATTGTGAATTCTGCAACTGTTATGAAGTAAACATGTTAAAAACTGCACTTTTAAACTTTGATTATGCAGTAACAAAAATATTTATCTTATGAATATTTAACTTATCGAGTTTTACTTAACCCTGATTATAGATTTCTTTACAATATTGCTTGATTTAATTCTTAAACTATGAAAATAATTAATTATTGATTTCCGATACGACAAATTTCACCTTGATGTTTACAATCATTCTAATTTCACTGTTACACTCTAGCAATTGTAATATTTTGTAATTGTAAACCATTTTCTTCATTATACGCGAATAGGACATTTCCAAATGTTCAGAAATACACGTTTTACACGTTTTCTTCATGAGGAAAAGAAGATGCGTAATTAAACTTAATATTTCAATATATGTTTGAACAATTAAAATTCTTAATTCTTTTTCTATAACCTCTCGCAGGGTCAACAAAATTGAACGTTAGACAGGTGACCACCCAGGTACAAAGGGGCCATATGTTCTTTTGATAAGGACCCACTCTATTTAGGCACATACAAGCAATGATAACTCTTCACTCTGCATGTTCGCACTGCTGTATTTTCTTTCATGTGTACAATTTCGGAGGATTATTGATATCGCTCCTAATTTTTGTATCAGGTGTGTTCGCCTCTGAGTGAATCAGTGTCGGTCATATTGGTCGCTAGGTTTTTCCTAATGAAAATCAGAGGTTAAAAACTCCATACCTGTACCCTGCTTCGCTGAATAGTAGAAGACATTACTAGAACGACGTTATCGATCTTTCTTTTCTAATTTGTACATGTGAAACATAATTTATTTCGAAAAAGCGGCCTTTACTGAGAGTCTTTATACTATTTAGAGTATAAAAATACGAATGAGATATTACTTTTAAAATTATGACAACCGGAAGTCTGTTTTATAGCAGAGACTGAGAGCAAAATGCGAGAAGAGCGGAAAATCCGCTCCCCGCTGCCTCTTTTTCTATTTATATTTTCGCAGCATTACGAGCAAGGATGCTCTATGCGAGCTTCGCCAAGTGAACATGGGAGGGGAGAGCTGAGATTCAGTCATCGAGAGTCCACCGGCAAACTCGGCATTGCCAGATGCGAGCTTCTTCGTGAACGCGCGAAAGCGGCGTGACTCGTCAATGAGGACCGCAGGCAGAAATAATTGCGAGTTCATCGCTAGCTAACTAACTAGTTCCTCAGATCCATAGGCTGCATTATAACGAGGAGGAGAAAAGTTTCGTTGTTCGGAACGCTCATAACAGAATATATATTTCACCAGATGGTACTGCGTCACACGCTATTCAGTTAAACACATCACATTATTTGTGGGCTTTACTTGAAATTTACTTTTTAATTTTTATATTACATTTGATCTGTGATTAATTTATTTATATATTTTGGTGAAAATTCATATACTTTTTTGAAAATTCATGTCTAGTTAAAAATTCTTTTTTTTTTTCTTTTTAAATTATATTTTTTAGTGATTCATAAATTTACCCAGCTCAAATTTTGTCTCTACGGTTTGAAATGGGATTACTTTTCATTTAAGGCTAAACAGAAATATATTTCTTCATGCATAATTCTATGATAAAAGATAAACTGTTTTCTTGAAAATTGTTTTTTTTTCCTTTTTAATTTGAAATTCAACTATTTGGTTGGAGATTCGAATTTTTGTTCCATAATTTAACTTTCTGGCTAAAAATTATTCAATTGTATTAAACATTCATTTGTTTCTTCACAATTAATTTTTTAAAGTAAAAATTCCATTAATTCAGCTGATAATTCTTCTTTTTTGTCCAAAAACTGAGTATTTCTTGGAAAATTCACCTTTTTGTTAAAACTATGGTAATATTTGTTGGGAATTTGTTTCTTTAGTATACAATTCACTTCCGGAGTTAAAAGATTAACTTCTTTATAAAAATACTCATTTTTTGGGTTAAAAATTAATTGCTTTAACGAAAAGTGATTTTTTTTTAAACTGAAACTTACATTGTTTCAGTTATAACTTTACCTCTTTAGTTGCAAAATTGTCTGTTTTTTTTAAGAAACTATTTTTTGGGATTCAATATTCTTTTCATAAATCATTAATTATCGATAGTATTCAGAGAGAGAGAGAGAGAGAGCGGTCCTTCATGAATCAATTTCTCAAATTTTAACACAGTTTTAGTCAATTAAAAAATTTAAATTTTTCCTATTAAGTGCCACAATGATTGCATTTGCTACAAGTTATTACTTTTTTAGTCAGTGGAAGTCGTCCAATAATTTCTTTCAAGAATTTCAAAATGCCAAAGGTGCAATTAGCAAATATGTAATGTACAACATTTGTGATTTGATATCACGGGTCAAAAACGAGGGTGTTCCAGAAATGATAAGGGAATGAAACCTTCTTAGTACCTTTGGATATCAAATGGAACCATTAACAAGCATAATAATTTAGGTTTGGAATACGGGGATTTCTTTGGAATCTTTTTACATTTCGTATTATATCAGGGGTTTAAAATGAGGGTGTTCCAAAAGGGGAAGGTGAATGAAACTTTTTTAATGATCTGTATACATCATATGAAACCATTCTAAAGCATAGGATTGGTACTTAGGGTTTTTAAATTATTTTTTCGATTTTTTATAATTTTTTCACATTACGTATTATCTTAGCGGTTGAAAACAAGGTTGTTCCGGAAGAATTAGGAGACTGAAACTTTTTTTATGACCTTTAGACATCGTATGGAACCATGATAAAGCATAAAACTTTAGACCTGGGAGTTGGGTTTTTTGTAAAATTTATTTCGATTTTTTATAATCTTGGGGTTTGAAAAAGAGGGTTTTCTGAAAGGGTTAGAAGAATGAAACAATTTTCATTATCTTTAGACATCATATGGAACCATTCTAAAGCATAAGATTGGTATTTCGGGTGTTTTAAAAAAATTTTCGATTTTTTATAATTTTGGGGGTAGTACACGAGGCTGTTTCGGAATCGATAAGGGAATTAAACTTTTTTTACTATCTCGGACATCATATGAAACCATTGTGAAGCATAATATTTTAACTTTGGAATTTGGGGAATTTTTTCAAATTTTTTATTATCTTAGAGGTTGAAAACGAGGGTGTTCCTAAGGGTATGGAACCATTGGAAAGCATACAATTTTAGGACTGAAATTTAGGGGAATTTTTTAAAATTCATTTCTATTTTTTATTATCTTGGGGGTTAAAAATGAGGGTACATGAAAAATTAATTTCTTTAGAAAGCTGATGTATTGTTTTGTGAATGTCTTTTTCTAGAAAATAAATCTTGTTAATTGAAAATACAACTAATTCATTCATAGTTCAAGTGCGTATTTAAAAATTATTTGTAATACTTGAAGAACCATCACTTTTATTGTAAATGTAACTGTTTTGTTGCAAAATTCTATTTTGTCCAATGAATATTGAGTCTTCAAGTGCAAATTGGCCTATTCTGTTTTGTGTGGATAATTGATTGATTTAGTTTAAAATTGAACTCTGGGGATGAAAATTAACTTTTATGTTTGTAATTCATATTTCTGGTTTGAAATTAAACTAATTTGGTAGATAGTTGAAATGTTTGTTCAGAAGTGAAAAATATATTCTTTAAAAATGTAAGTATTTGGTAGAAAATTAATGAAAAATTATTTTTAATGATGGGCATACTTCATTATTTCATGTTACTACAAAGATAGTGGTAACTTGGAATAAAATGTTTTGAAAAATTATTGTAGAAAAAAAGAAAAAAAGTTTCAATTATGAATAATTAAAATATAAATGGAAATTTTTTTGAATTTTTCCATCAATAAAGGCATGTCAAAAAAGGTACAAAATAATGGAAAGCCAAGACCAATGATATATAGCAGGGGTCTCCACAATACACAGGTAGAGCGAGACCCAAGACCGCTCGGCCTTTTTCAAGATCTGCCCATTTTTTCGTCGGGAAACTGAGAGGAAATTCATGAGCACTTTGGAAAAAATCCCAGTTGGAACAGCTCGGCGAACCCTTTTTCTGATATAACTTGACAGAGCTTGACATGCGAAGTATTTTATTTCAAGTATTTGAACTAAGCTATTGCCGATAATTTTTCACAAATAAATGTTTTCGACACTAATAATACTAAATAATTAAAAAATACTAACAATAATAAAAATAAGTGATCAAAAACAAATTCAAGGCTTTCAAAATGTAAGTTTTTTTTTAAATTGGGAATCTCTAAATCCAATTATTTTAGAATAAAATTTCGAAAATAGAAAAGCGTTTTAATAGAAAAGTTTTAAAAAACGCTATCGCAATTGAAGGGGGAAAATTCTTGGAATTCGTATTAACAAATTGTAATTTATTTCTTTTTGTATATCTGTTAGGAATATCACTGAAATAGCTCTGGAGTATCACTGACAAACCAATAGAAATAAATGCCGGACACAAATTCACTATATACATCTATGTCTATTTTCTTGGCGAAGCTCTCGACGAGCTTCTTCAATGCAAAGGATTCGAGCAGCGTCCAATCTCGCAATATTCAATTCAAGCATTACGGCGTTTCGTCCTGAGAGTTGCGCATTGCAAAGCTTCGAGGTTCACGCTCTTTCTCTTTTCTTCGCGCAAGCAGAGTCGAGCACCACAGCTGGCCACAAATTCCTCAATCATTTTTTCACTTTACGTCCAATTTACAATTAAAGTAAGGTAAATAATTAATTAAAGCTAAACAAATTAATTGTTTTAAAAATTTATCATTGTCAATAATGTTTAATTTGAATGACGCTAGAAATTTGCGAGTTTTTCTGATATTTTCAAGTATTTGTCTACTTTTCAAATAAAGTGAGTTAATAATTCATTCCATTTAGCAAAAATAATTATTTAAACAATTTTTCATTGTTTATAACTACCTTTTTCTTAATCAATACTAGATAGTTTCTGTTTCTTCCGACATCTTAAACTTTTTACCCACTTTTGACACACTAAAGTAATAAATAGTGCAAGTTAACACACATAGTTCACACAATTCATTAATGCGTATAACTATCTCCTAAACTTTTTGTGCACTTTTTACTTAGTAAAGTAATAACTAATGCAAATTAACAAACATTCTTATCTAAGTAATTGCTTATTTTTTATAACTAGCTTTTCTTACACTAATTTTTTAAAGTTGCTTCTTACTGAAATTTCAGATTTGCGTTAACTTTTTAATTATGAGCAAGTAATAATATGTGAATCTCAACAAGAATTATTTTTAAAGTAATATTGTATTTTTCAATTGACTGATTTTGACTCTTTCCCCAACGATAAAAATATCACTTTTATTTCAGAAAAATATATTCACGAAAAAAGAGAATGTTTAAAATATGATTCTTTTTTAAGTTTTTCCATCATTTGTTTTTAACTAAAAAAGCAAAGCAAAGTTAAACATTAAAAAAAATACAACTTTCTAGCACTTATCTAACAGAAGATTGCCGCAAAATTAAGTGTTGTAGAAGAGGATCGGGTAATTAAAGCGACTTAATTCATTAATTTTAAAAATAAACTAATTTTAGAATCGACAGAAATTAATGGACGGTTTGTGATTAATGTCGGAGAATAACTTTTGTCTAAAGTGGAGGATTTTCAGTAAATTAAATCTGCATGGAAATTGAAAGAAATCATGAATTTAAATGTAATTATCAATAAATATGCATCTTTTCCAGGAGGCTCATTAACTTTTGTGCGATTGCTTACATTTATTATATATGAAAGAGCAGTTGTAAATTTTAATAACAATGACGATTACTGTTTTCTCTGTTGAATAATGGCCGCTCTTTGACCTGCTGACAAACACATGGAGCGTGTCATTTCCCATCCTCACTTTGCTGCACTCTTAAAACGTAATTGAATCAACTTTAGTGTATCACAAAACTTGCAATGGAAAATCGCGATTTCCTACAATTCACCTTTTAAGGCTTGAAAATACTGATTTCCATGGCAATGACAACGAAAGCAATCCAGTTTATCATTTTGCATGGAAGAAAAATCTATCCCGACTCATGTGATCTCAATTTTAAAAAAGAAGCAGTCATAGCAGATATTTCTGTGATAGGTGCTTGCGCCTCTTTAAATTAAAAAAATCTTTAATGAATCATAGATTTGATTGTGAAAAATCAGAATAATTGTGGGTCCGGATACAATAAGGGCACATAAAATTTTTTCGTGCGAAAACGAAGTCCCCTGGAGGCTTTAGAACTTTTATTAAGCAAAAAATATTCAAATTAAATTCAATGTAATCTTGACACTCAGACGTGAACTATCCAGTAGATAAGGACTAACTGATCTATTTTTATTT
>NC_046661.1:43360962-43372424 GCF_010883055.1 Belonocnema kinseyi | reverse complement strand
TGAAAATTAAAATTCGAAAATTTTTTCTAAAGCCTCCAGGGGACTTCGTTTTTGCACGAAAAAATTTTATGTGCCCTTATTGCATCCGGACCCACAATTGTAAAGTAATACTTCAAACAGAGGAGGGTGCGAACATATTAAAGTTAAAAATTTATAGATACAAAGAAAATATTCCATTTGCAGTGTACGCTCATATTGAATGCTTCATGGAGCCAGAGGTACACATTCACAAATAGATATGTCGACGCAATGTAGTTTCAATGATTTTACTTCAAAAGCTTAAATCTATCGCAAAAAATATTGCATTGAATGGTTCATGAAAGAGGTAAAAGATCTAGCAGTAAAAGTAAATGTATGCTTACAAAATATTGTACCATTGGAAAAACTGGCACTATAAAGCAAAACCAAGACTTTCCAAATACAAGAGTATGTCACACTTGTGAAAGAGATGTGAAATATCGTCATCACTGCCATTTTACAGGTAAGCACGGTGGCCCAACAACCGGAGGCTTTAACGTCAATTACAAAGACTCTCATGTAATTCCAGTAATTGTAGAAGAATATGATTTGCTTCCAAAAGGGGCATTCTATTCGAAATTAAATGATTGCAAGATTTCCAATGAAGATTACCTACATGTGTGTAAAGTGTGGGGAATATTAAATTTGCAAAATTTAAGTCAGTATTCAGACCAATACCACAAAACCGATGTTTTAGTTCCGGCAGACATTTTCTTAAATGTGAGAAAAACTTGTTTTGGAACATATAAATTAGACTAATAATTTAAAAATTAATACCAGATGGTGTTTCACAGTACTCAAAGAGATTTGTGAAAGAAAACAATCGATTTATTATTATTATGTCTTTAAGCAATTTTTCCTTTTGTGGTAGGTGTCATTCACTCGGGGCGGAAGGGAGTAATGTGGGGAGGGCTAACGAATTTTAGATAGATCTAGAATTCCTATTCGATCTAGAATCATAAATTTGTTTATTTTGACATCAACAATCAGTATGGTCAAGCTATTATTGAATATTTAACATATCAAGATTTTAAATGGTTTGAAATTTTTTTAAATAATCCAAATTTTTAAAATGTACCTGGTGATTCACGTGGCTTTTATATTCATAAAGTAGATAAGAAGTATCCAGAAGAGCTTCACGATTTGTACAAGGACTTTCCACGCTGGACAGAACACTTTGTGCCTCCTGGTTCAAAACGTAGTATTCCCAAGTAACCAATTTGATAACAAAGAAAAATTACACAGGCCAACATGGTTTTGTCGTTGGAAAGTGGAGGGTCATTTCCGAAGTAAATTTTTACGTAGAATCCGAATCCCGGGTCAGAATTGGTCCATCACGTCAGGATTTTAAGATATTTGAGGTTATGTACCAAAAAATGGCGTTTTTTGCTACTTTTGATGTTGTGTACAGAAAACACAAAATTTTTTGGGATTTTTTCTTTAGTTGTGTCATATAGAACTGCTCTTTCTCTATAATTTAAGAGTCGCAGAGTTCAATTACCAATTTTCTTTACCAAGTTACGCCAGTTTGAAATTGCGTGATATGTCCCATTATGTATTTAGCATTTGCTTTAAATACTTTGAGGCAAAAATAGCCAAAAACGCAATTTTTTGGATACATAACCTCAAATATCTTAAAATCCTGACGGAATGGACCAATTCTGACCCCGGATTCGGATTCTACGTTAAAAATTACTTCGGAAATGACCCTCCATTTTTAAACAACTGACATGATCCCATCATTTGCAGGCCTGTGTTACGTTCTACATTATCGAAATCTAAAAATTTATTTGAAATTAGGTATGTAATTGACAAATATTCATCGAATACTAAAATTTAAACCAAAGATATGGCTAAAGGATTGCATTGATTTAAAGACAGATTATGGAAAAAGCAGCAGATAAGTTTGGAAAGAATTTTTATAAATCAATGTACAATTCCGTTCTTGGAAAGATCGTGGAAAACTTCAGGAAGCACACATATGTCAATCTTGTAACAAAATGGGAGGGGAAATATGGTGAAAAAACTTTAATTCCTATACCAAATTTCCACAGTTGTGCCATTGTTGCGAGCCAATACGCCCCTAAATAGTTTAATTAATGTTCGGAAAACTGAAAATCCTGAGTGTGAAAAAATGGATCGTATTATTGCACCGCTGGAGGTAGTCAGACAATCATTCCAGATTTCTCTCAGATGTTTATTTTATTTTTGTGTGGAATTTAGTTTTTGACCTCTGCTTCCCCGGAAGTAATTTTGGTATCACCCTAAAGGACCCCGCATCAGATGTACGGGAAAATGGCTTTCGGTACATTTGGCTGAAACTTAGTAAATATGTAGATTATAAGAGCCTAATGTAAGATACGGAAAAAATTAAGCAAAATGGACAGCTTTTGCGCTATACGGCGCTAAGCGCTTAATTTTATTAAAACAATGAATTCTTATATATGCTGGAAGGAGAGACGACGGCAGAGCGAGGTAAAAACCTCATGCTATTTTGATAATTATGTATGTTGCACGCAACTCAAAACTTCCGAACGCTAAGCGCTCAAGAATTGAATTTAATAAAACGTTACTGCCATAACTTTGAAAATGGTGATCCGGTGAGACCAATATCAAATGAGGATAATCTTAGAATGATATACATCGTGCGCTGGTCTAACCAACCGAACGCTAAGCGCTCGAGATGTAGTCTAAAGTTCAAAACATGCTTCCGTGAGCGCAGATCAGGTGCCAGCGTCAGATCGAAACAAAGCGCATTTATTTAAAAGATATATTTCGCGTGCTTCTTAAAACATCCGAACTCTAAGAGCTTAAAATTTTAATATAATAAAACCGCACTGCTATAAAGCATAGAAAAATCAGTCAATCCTTAATCTAGAACAGAAAACAAATTAAAAAATCTAATAATTAATAAATGTGTGCGTGTGTGTATACGTGAGAGAACAAATTTAAGAGAAAACAAAATTTAAGAGCCTCAAACTTTAAGAAAATTTTAATTTAACAAATCAAGAATTAAAAAATGTATGTAATTAACACGTAGATATGATTTTTGCGAAATTTTTACTGAAAATAAAATATACTATGTAAAATTACTTACCACTAGAGATAATGTAGTCGAAAAAACGATTATTAGACGAAATTTAATTTTTTCCAAAGCACACACTTTACAAACTAGGAAACCACAGTTGTGCAAATCTGCGCCAAGCCTAACTTTCGAAGTGAACCTCACTAACAGTAAGAGGCGAATGAAGCTGGGCCCTACGTGGCATGACTCAGTACCTGATGGGAATGTTTAACGTTTGCATAAGTGTCGTAACCACAGGTTAAGCATCGAAGATCATGTGGAGAGGCTCTTCCGCTCACATAGCATTCGTTATTTAAATAAACTAAGGTTACTGAACGCAGGTTCCTCTCTTAGGCAAGTAAGCATAAATTACGTTCAAGATCTTCATAATAAATCAAAATTTTAAAGAATACAATTGAAAATCGACAAAGCGCTTAGCTTTCGGTCTGTTAGACCAGCGTGCCATGTATATCATTGCGAGACTAACCTCATTTGATATTTATTTCACCACGGCACCGTTTTCAACGTTATAGCAGTGACGTTTTATTAGATTAATATCTTAAGCACTTAGCGTTTGGATGTTTTAAGAAGCATACGATATACATCTTTAAAATAACCGCGCTTTGTTTCGACCTGAAGTTGGAACTATATCTGCGCTCACGGAATCATGTTTTGAATTTAAGACTACATCTCGAGCGCTTAGCGTTCGGTTGGTTAGACCAGCATGCGATAAATATCATTAAAAGATTATCCTCATTTGATATTCGTCTCACTGGGTCACCGTTTTCAAATATATAGCAGGGACATTTATTAAATTCAATTCTTGAGCGCTTAGCGTTTGGCGGTTTTGGTTTGCAAGCAACATACATCATTATCAAACTAGCGTTTGGTACCTACCTCGCTCTGCCGTCGTCTCTTCCCTTCTAGTATATATAAGAATTAATTGTTTTCACAAAATTGAGCGCTTAGCGCTGTATAGCGCAAAAACGACCTATTTTTCATCATTTGTTTTCCGTATCTTTCATTAGGCCCATATAATTTACACATTTACCAAATTTCAGCCAAATCCGCTGAAAGCCATTTTCCCATACATTTGGTGCGGGGTCCTTTCTGATGAGTATAAGGGTCGATATACAAATTTGTCAACTTGAATTTATTTGATTAATTCGCAATGAACTTCGTGGCGCCGGAGATAGAGATAGGGGGGAGGGGGTAATAAAAATTTTAGAGAAATTTTGATATGACACTTCTAACCTTTTTTCGAGGTTCGTTTTGGAGAACATCTGACAATGAGTCCATTACGTTGCGCCACGGCACTACTATGCCGGCCGAGCGGCGGCTAGCCTACCGCGCAATACAGTCAAAACACCAGAAAGAAAAATTTGTATCTGTCGAACGAGGCCTAAATACTTTTCAGGTCTTTTTGAGTTTTGTTTAGGGGTGTTGGGCGATTATTTTGTGCTAGTTACGTGAAAATCTGTACTGCCAAAAAAAAGATCTTTGGGGTATCAATATGGTCTATTTTTGAATGAGTTCCCTTTTAAAATTGGCATATCTCAGCTTGTAGCCGGTGAACTCGAAAAAACAAATAACGAGGTGAAAGGTCGCTTCAAGACAAATAAATTGCGACCACGTAGATACTCCACGGTCTCTAAGTACCGTTACATTAGCGTCTGGAGAATACCCTCATTTTTTCGAAAAATTGCACGCACTAATTGCTCTGTACACATGCTACAATTACGTAAAAGCATTAGGACGAATTTTTTTATTGAAGTTGGAGTAATAACAAAAGAATGCGACCTTGTGGATGAAAATTGATCACGGCTGAAGGATTCTAGAATTATTTGAAAATGCCGCTTTCTCCCGAAATTTCGAACTTTCGACGTCTGTCAAATCTGACCATTTTCACCGTATGAGCTGAAACTTAGCAAAGCGTCTTCTTTCATAGAGCACTTTCACATAATAAATCGACTCACTCTAAAAACATCGAGATCTATGTTTTTACACCATTCGATAAACAAAAGTCCACTAACCAAACTATTAACCTCAAACCATAACCCCAAATCCTGAACCACATAACCTATAAATCCCAAAACACATCGATCCCAAAACCCATAAACCACAAAATACATAAACTACAAATTCCATAAACCCAAAAACCGATAAATCCTAAAACCCTAAACCTCAAAATCCATCAGCCCTAAAACCCGTAAACCCACACACGCCCAAATCCCCTACCCCACAAACACCAAACTTACACCTATAAACTCACATATCCCAAACCCATAAACCCCAAACTCCAAACTCTGAACCCCAAAACCAAAAAACCCCAACACCCACAAACCCACTTAATTTTAACCCCTATCCCATAAACACTAAATCTACACCTATAAACTCACGTATCCAATACCCATACACCCCAAATCCTAATCCCACAATCCATAATCCCACAAATCCCTATCCTATAAACACCAAACCCTAAACCCTAAACCAAAAACTATAAACCCCAAACCATAACCCCAAATCCTGAACCCCAAAACCCATGAACCACGAAACCCATAAATCTGAAAACCCATAAATCTCAAAACTCATAAACTTCAATACCCATACACCTCAAAACCCATAAACCCACATATGCCCAAACCCCCTATCCCATAAACACAAAACCTACACCTATAAAATCACACATCCTACACCCTTAAATCTCAAACTCTACACTTCCAAACCCATATATTCAAAGCCCACAAACCTCCAAACCATAAACCCAAAACCTCTAACCTCTAAACCTACTAACTTAAAAACCTCAATCTCTAAATCCGAAACCCTAATGCAATAAACTTACATATTTCAAAACAACGAACTCAAACACTAAAACTACCAAATACAATCCTATGAACACCTAACCCACAAACCCCAATCCAACGAATTGCAATTCTTTAATTCACCCACCTCATCCCGATAAACACCAAACCCTAAGCCACTAGCATTAAGCTCTCAAACCCCAAACTCTGGAACCTCCCTTCCTTCATATCCCAAACCGACAAACCCCAAACCTTAAGTCCATATCCTCCAAACCGTAATCCTACAAATGTACACAGTCCTACAAACCCATGGCATAATTGAGGTGCAGTGGAACAAGAGTTGTAATGAACACTGATGCATCTGAAGTATGTGTATTAATACTTTCATATTGAAACTCACTAGTGTCTGAATTAGAATCAGTAGCACTCAGAAGTGACACACCACGCTTGCCTAGTTATTTTTTGGCCAGAAGCTACGCCCATTTCCCATTTAACCAAAAAGAATATTTTTCTTCCTATTGACTTCCTTCATTTTTCTTCATCTACAGTAGACAGTATTCTTTGTAATGTATGACCTAGTAAAGAAATTATAAGAACGCTTGGTAAATAACTGTTACTTGTAACATGCTCTGGGTAGTAAGTTTTTTTAGCTTCTGTTATTTGTTTATAATGTGGATAAACTTAACTTTCTTAAATATTTGTCTTATGAAACCTTAACTTCTCGTACCCCGCTTTAGACAAACTTACATCCACATACAATAGCAACAAATTTGTTAATATTTTGATCAGTTTTTTTGTCAGCTATTTTTACAGCTTCTATGACCTCATTTTACTGTTACTTGTGGTGCAGAACGTGTGAATTCATAGGTGTAGGGTTTGGTGTTTATGGAAAAGGAATTTGTGGGTTTAGGGTTCGGGGTTTGGAGTTTATGCGTTTGGGATTTGTTGGGGGTTTGGGGTTTATGGGTTTTGGGGTTTATAGGTTTTGGGGTTTATGGGTTTTTGTGTTTATGGCTTTTGGGGTTTACGGGTTTTTAGGTTGTGGCTTTTGAGGTTTATGGATTTTGGGGTTTATGGGTTTAAGTTTTATGTGTTTCGTGGTTTATGGCTTTTAGGGTTTATAGGTTTTGGGGTTCATGCTTTTTGGGTTTTATAGATTTTATGGTTCAGGATTTGGGGTTTATGGTTTAAGGTTTTGGATTTTTGGTTTAGGGTTTGGAGTTAAGGGTTTCGGGTTCAGGGTTTAGCATTTGGAGCTTGGGTCTTATGAATTTGGGATATGTGAGTTCATAGCTGTAGATATGGTGTTTACGGGATAGGGTTTTTGGGTGTATGTGGGTTTAGGGGTATGTGGGTTTATGGGTTTTAGGGTTTATGCGTTTTAGAGATTATGGTTTCTGGGGTTTATCGGTTTATGGGTTTTGGGATTTAAGGCTCTTGGGATTTATAGGTTTTGAGGTTCAAAATTTGGGGTTTGGGGTTTAGGGTTTGAGATGTGGAGTTTCGGTTTTATGGGATTGCATTTTGTGGATTGGGGTGTTGGGTTAGAGTTATAACAGTTATTGGGATTTCGGTTTGGAGTAGATTATTATGTTCGCTAGTTTAAGTTTTGTATAATTCAAATTCATGAACTTAGGTTTAGTGGGTTTGGAGTCCAAGCATAATGGGTTTAAAGGGTTCTTTGATTATGGTCGCAGGTTTACTGTTAGAGTGGGTGGTCCGGAGTAATCTGAAAAAAAATTATTAAGATCTATTGACAGATGTCCGTTACAAAATTTAATATTTTCCTAATATGAGTTAAATTTATGCCTTATCAAAACCCACTTTTTTATGCAGCAAGAATTCATGGACCTATCAAGAAAATGATAAAAGTGAAATTAACGCAAATGTCTTGAAATTCCTGTGCATAATGTAGGGAAAACTCTGATAGACAAAGTGAGTAACGAAATAGTTCTTAAAGAAGGTGGTGCAGGAGAAACAATAGTTGATACATAGGAAAGAAATCGGTAAAAAGGGTTCGGGCATGTTCAGAGAATTAAAGATGAACGACTAACAAAACAAACGTAGCAAGGTAAAGTAACTGGCAGCGTCCCAGAGGCACAATCCTGATAGAACGGTTAGAATTTGTGAATGAAACCCTAATTAGAAGAGACATAAGGAGCCATAGAAATACGAGACATTGTAAGAAAAAATGCATAGACGTGAAGGAAGTTAGAGCAATAGACCAAGACAGAAAAGTAAGACGAAAAATAGGTTTGAAAAAGATTGACAGTAGAGGTAATGACGCCCTGAACAAAAGTCATTGGACGCTAATGTACCCGAGTAGGCAACCTCACATGACCACTAAGTCAGGTTCTTCACTAGGGGTGATGGCAAAAAAGTCAAAATAAAAAATTCATTTTTTTGTATGTATAAAAGTGTATTTTCAAATGTAAATAACAGTGTTTATGTACCTATATTGAATTGCCGACAAAAAAAGGTGTCTTCTCTGCAAAGGGAAGAAGGATAAAAAAACAAAAAATCACAATATACTTCTTGGCTTTGGCCTATGTGCGATGAGCTTCGTATGACAATTTACACTGACTGCGGTTTCGGAGACGATTAAAAAATATTTTTATACAGTAAAAACTATTTTCAACTTTATTATAACACTATACATGAAATAAATAAATTTTTCAAAATGAAACACTTTCGTCACTTTATTTTGCATCTGAAACCCCGTTATTTTTCGAAGGTGTGACCACAACGGGTTAAGAAATTCAAGGAATTTATGAAAATCAAAGATTTCATGGAGTTCGCAGAATGTAAGTAATTCATGGAATTTATTAAAATCGCGGAATTCCAGGAATTCATTGAATTCTTTGAATTCATTCATTTAACTGGATTCCGTGTATTTGTTGAATTCCATGAATTTAATGAATTTCAACAATTCATGCAGTTGCATTATATGCTTGAATTCCATGAATTCCTCGAATTTTGTGAATTCCGTAAATTCTATGAAGACTTCAAAATTTCTTCCTGCTCGGATTAGACGGGCATTGGCTCATATTTGGTAAAAATATTGCCGCAGCTGGGCTACCATTATTGCGCCAATGTCGTAATGATGAATACGGCCTGCACTTGGCAGTCAAGGTTTGGTTGCCATTGTAGGTCCAACACGGTGGACCAATTTCGGACCAAAAATTTTTGTCATCGTCGAGCCATTTCGGATTTGATAACTATGGCCTTTACTTGGCAGCCATTGTCGGCCCGACTCTGGGTATTGATATCGGACAAAACCTGGCTGCAATCGCCGCGCCATTGCCGGATTAATAACTATCGTGACCCTTAACAGTGAATACTCACCCACCAATTGCTGATGAAGTTGGTCCGAAGAAGGCTGCCAATGTAGCGTCATTGCTAAATTGATGACTCTGGTCTGCACTTGGCGGCCAATTCTTTTTCGCCGAAGACTGAAAATGTCGAACCGAAATCGGTATATTCATCAGACCGGTAATGGCCTAAGATTTTCATATTCTTCACGCCTGGGCACAATTATTTCTTTGACAATCAAAGATGGTGAGAAAGAACCTCTTAAGAAATACACTGCTCATAGGGTAAAGTATTAGATGCCCTTCACGGCGTTCTATTTTGCTGCCAAAACTGGTCTGAATCGGCTTGGATTTCTAACTCAAAAGTGTTAATACAGGATTTATATAGTTGTACATAGTGTAACTAATGTAAGGGATGCTTATCTGACTGAAGAACTCCACGTGATCGAATGATGCTGTTGCATCTGGTTTTTATTACACCCTTGCGTATAACTTATTTCTTTATAGGCTCAAAATTATATTGGCCCCCCATTCTCATAGAATTCCATACATGTGAGGGGCCAACAAGTATTATTTTTTTTAACTATGAAGTAATGCTGTGATCAGTTCCGCAAAAATATATTTTGCATCCTTGAGTGTGAGCATAATATCGGGAAAATATTTGGTGTTCTAGAAGTACTTCCTTTACATTTTTTATTATCTGTTTATTATAATCAGCATTGGTTCTTGAATTTTTTGCGAGCCCCCTCCGTACCCTCTATAACATATATTTTAACCATCACTATCAATAAAGCTATTTTCTAAAAAATTTGATGTTTTGATTTTTCAAAATTTATTTATAACGTTCGGAAACAATTTTTTTTTTTAGTTAGTATTTGAGGTAAATTTATCTTATAGGGGTAACCACTTTCCCCCGCAATATGGATCCCATCCGAGTGGAGGCACCCAGACCACGCTTATCCTGCTACGGTCTTTCTATACAAATTTTTTAGTGGAAAATGGAAATCGCACCAAATTTTCCCATTTTTTTGTTTCAAGAAACCAGGGTGATCTAAAAATGCGTTGCACATTTTTTTCATTCTAGACCCTAGACTCTGGATGACAAGTAAACCCCAAAAATCTTGAATGTCTTCATAACAGGATTATTTTGGGTACAGCACATAGAGTCGCAAATGGAAGAGACCCTCTTCTTAAAATGGTCAGGAATCACGAAGAAGTGGGCAAAGGAGCGTTTCTGTACAAAGCAGCGGAGGAGGCTGCTGAAACACTCGGACTTAACTTCAGTATTAGGGGTGAGAAAAATGCATCAAATCTTATCTATCTCGAGTACTCACTCCTGAAAGCCCGGATTAAGAAAACACAAGAGAAAATCTTTCGTGAACAGCTCCTCGACAAGAGGATGCACGGTATCTTCCACAGAAATGTGAAGGATCAGTCAATGTCTTGTCACCTAACGTTTTCTTTCCTTAAATCGCCCGGATTGAAGTCTGGTGCGGATGGTTCCATTTGGGCATGCTAGGACGGTGTCATTTCCACCTTAACATACCGTCGCCACATTTTGAGCCAAGACATTCCTGATGATAGCTGCAGGGCATGTCATGCACACCCCGAGCATTTAGCTCACATACTATCAAGTTGTCCAACTCATGAGGGAACAACCTACATCCAAAGGCACAAGGCAGCACTAAGATTGCTTTATTACCATCTCTGTCACCCTTATGACATTATCCTTAATATCACTCCTCTAAATGCTCCTAGGGAAATCGAGTCAATTGTCGAGAATGAGATGTACCGCATATACTGGAACTTCATATTCTCGACCATTGTTTCTGTTGCACACTCAAGGCCTGAAATGGTTCTTCTTGACTTCGAGAAGCGAACCATGTTCGTGATTGAATTTTCGGCACCAGCTGACAAAAACATCATAGCCAAGGAGAATGAAAAGAAAGAGAGGTATAGAGACCTTATAACGAAGTTGGAACGATTGTGCCCGGAATATTCTGTTAAACTAATCGTTCTTATAATCGGAGCTCTTGGAGGTCCGAAGCTTTCACTAGTTAATAGCCTGAAAAGCATCCCTGCGTGTGTACGATATGCTCAAACACTTGCGGACAAAATAAAGAAGGCGGTCGTCCTTGGGTCGCTCCGTTTCCTGGGGGTGCACGAGACTTTTGCCGGATCATCGTATCGATTCCGTTACAAACTGTAACCACCTATCTCATGGTCGTGAGACGTGGTTATCGCTGAAATTTTACCGCGATTTCGCTG
>NC_046661.1:43359711-43360862 GCF_010883055.1 Belonocnema kinseyi | reverse complement strand
CTTTCTTTTAAAACAATGAATAATGGGGAAAGCAGTCTCCCATCACCTGAAATGAGTGGTTGAATTGTGTAACTGTGAGTCGTCGAACTTACAGATGCTACATGACGTTCAATTTGCTTTTCGCCTTCAATAGCTAGTGTTCTTCCCGAGTGCATTTCAATTTGAAATCCACTCTGATCTGAATTGTAAATTGATTCCAAACCTTTGCTTTGAATTATTTTTTTCACATCTGAAATAAAATCATCAGCTGCTTTTTGTAAATATTGTCTCCCTTCAACAGTCTTTTTTGTTACGAATTTATTTATCTTTCTGCTGACTATTCTGTGAGCCTTTTTAAAATTTTGTAGCCAATGACGTGACGCTTTAAACCTTATATCTTCATGTCCAAAGATTTTCTGAGCTTGTAATGCCCATTTTTGTAAATCTCTATCGTGAATTATATAGCCGGAATCGGAAGCCGACTTAAAATTATCTAATACAAATTTATTGATTCTTCCAATTTTTTCTTTATAAGTGCCTCCTTTAGTCAAAGTATGCGCCCATCGTCTCAACTGTGTAATTGATTGGACTTTTCGAAATCTATGCTGCACAGTTTGCAGAGCGAGATATTTCGTAACTCCGCTTCTCCAATAGTCCACAGCTTTTCGTTTGTAATCCCAAGATAGATCTTCTGTATTCGCTGTACATACTAGTCCGTGTTCATCAACATCCGCTGACCAGATTCTGACAATATCTTCAACAATATGCATTTGAGTATCCTTAAGTGGCTCTTGAAAAGCTAATGTAGATTCCACAATGAATTCTGGATCCTCAAAGTTATTTATCCAATCAAGTAATAGTTTTTCTATATTATCCTTCAAAGCAATTTCATCTTTAGTAATGGGACTTTTTTGTATATTCATAGCTTGAAAAGATAATAATAATAATTGTATAACATTTATAGGATTGATAGTCATTTTCCCAATAACTAGAAATAATAATTATTATTTGTTTTTTACACGGTGAAATCCGAAGTGCATTAATTTGAATATTTTTTTACAAAGTCAGGTAATAATTTTTGATATCATTTAAATCAAAATTACACTGACAATTACGTATCAATTTCATTTCTAATTTATTCAAACGATAATTAAATATTGAAAATTCCAAAA
>NC_046661.1:43353482-43359611 GCF_010883055.1 Belonocnema kinseyi | reverse complement strand
TTGAATAATTTGAAGGAGTAGTAAATTCTGTAAAAACGTAATGGCGTTGTTCAAACAAACAATAACAAAATAAATGCCCAGTGATGCGCCTTTGCTGGACCAGACTCTGGCTTTTCCTATTAAAACATGCTTTGTCAGAGTAAAGACAAAATTTGGAACAGCAGTTTACAGTGTCTGTTCCGAAATCTGGCTCTTCCTCTTAAAACATGGTTTGACATCATAAAAGTTACTGTACTGTTGGTCCAGTAATGTTCCATCATTAGACCAGACTTTGGATGATCCTCGTAAAAAATTATACGCCGTCGTGAAAATGGGACTTGACCCAATAATATGCCGTTGCGGGGCCAAGAATCGGCAGTATATCCACAAAAGTATATAGCTGATATAGGCAGCCAGTTCTGGAACAAGACTGGGTCGATTAATATGCTGATATTAACCAATAACGTTAGCCCATCTATGGCTGCCGAAATTGGTGCAAGCGTGGGCCGTGCGTCGAGCTCTGACAATTCGCATTTGGGGCGTGTGATATGACATGACATAACATCTTAAATTTTACACCACCAAGCTCAAAATCCATTTCACTTTCCATCTGAAAGTAGTTTTATTTGTTGTGCGCTATAAGAAGTTTCACTTCAAAATGTTGGAAACTTAAAAGCTAATACTTACATTTTGTATAATGACATTTTCGATTTTGCATTAAAACAATGATATGCATTGCAATTAAACTAATTATATTGTAATAAAAACAATCTGGATGATAATTACTAAGTTTTAATTATATGTGTTTTTATTAAACTTTTACTCGGGTAAACCCGGTTAAACATCATAGCCACGGACTAAGTCAAGTGACTGACAATGTTAGAATGTTATAAGTTAACTCAACTAATTCAATACGATGCTTGAAACCTCATGCGATGATGTTGTAGGTATAGAATTACGAGCGGCCACGAGAGTTGGAGGTTTATTGTTATTATTAAAAAGATTTCTGTGTTGAAATGTTGTCACAGGTTTATACTGTCCAACATGTCGAAGGCATTTTTGGTTACAGTTGGATTTTTATTTGATCATTTTTCACGGGGCTGTCCCGGTATATATCATCAGTCACGGACGCATTTTTATAATGCAATCAAGTGATCTGATAAGAGCAGTCTGCCCAGACATATTGGACAAAGCCTGATTTTTACCCCATCATTGACGGACTGGGTTGCAGTCAAGTACACGATGGGGGGGGGGGGCCTACAGCTTAGCGGTAAGACTTTGCTCGAAACTTCTTACAGATAAACTTTTATTTTTCAGTCTGTTGGCCTTAAAAAATTAACTTGCCTAAATTTCCATTTTTTATAGTAATTCCTTTAATTTAACTCTTAAAAACTAACATCCATCCACACATTATTTCTTGAGACCGCTCGCTCTCATAACTTTCCCTTCCACACTTCGGCTCACTTTGCCTCGCACGCATGACCTTAGTTTCTCTCTTTGCCTCGCATTACCTAAATCTACCTCCGTAGCTAATACAAAATACTTATCTACTATTTACAATATTTAAATTTTTATTACATCTACTTTCGTTTCTATTTACGATCTTTGCTTCTCCATTCCTCTTCCTCCTTCCCTCTCTTCTTTTCCCTCTTACCCAACATCTCCTTCACCCATGCTACTGCCCTTTTGCCCCCCCCCCTTCATGCAACAACCCCACTCTTTTCCATATCCTCACACTCCTCCGACCAGTGCTTCACTTCTGCATACCTCTTCCTGCACAAATCCCACATCCTCTTCTCCCTAGAAAGCTACAACCTTCTAAAATCCTTCATGCACATGTATCTGATACCTGCTATAAGCTCCTGACTTCCTTTCTCTTCTTTTTAACACTTTCTTTCTTTCTCTCTCTCTCTCTCTCTCTCTCTCTCTCTCTCTGCCCATGCCGTTCTTCTTGCCCATTGCATTTACCTTCCTTCCTCATGCCTCCTTCTTACTTTATCCATCTGCAGTCCATTTGTTCGAAAATACCGTTCCCTTTCAACCTCCACCTTCCCATCCCCTCTCCTGTTCTCCTTCTCCCACCAACACTCCTTAACTAGCTTACTCCCTCCCCTCTTACAAAAATGTCTCCTTATATTTACACGCTCGACTTCCCGTTATAATCCCTAAATTTGTTCACCACGTCTCGTTCCTAACAACGTAATTAAGTTAATTCCTTGCCAACCCCAGAGTCCACTTTACATAAATCTCTTTCACCTTGGTTTTAAACCCAAATATTTGTTTTTCACGTTTTCAAAAATATTCAGGGAATTTGAATGTATTAAAAATAAAAAGTTTACATTATAACTAGGAATTTTTCTCTCATCGTGTCAACAGTCTTTAAGTAATTTTTTACGCCATCCATCTAAAATAAATTTTCACAAGAGTGTCTAGCGCTAGATTAGCTTGTCCAGACAAGCTTTATATCTTGTGGCTCTAGAGTGTACTGCATTATTCCCATATTCTCCCATTTTAGCTTTATTGGTCATATTTTACTCCTGGTAATGCCTCCTACACTGCCGACAACCTCCTTACTCTCGTGTGTACACCTGGATATCTCGACATTTATCTTACCATTATTAAACTGAAAAAATTGACATTAAATCAAGTAGGCTAATTTACTTGGCTGATTTTACTTGAAAGAAGCGAGAATTTGCTTTTTACAAGAAGCCGATTTTATTGAATCAAGAAAATAATAGAATCAAGACAACTTTTTGAATCAAGAATATATTTACTCTAAGTAATAAAATATTGGGTTGTTTTGTTCTATTATAATTATTTCTGTGAAGTTTAATAAAATATTGAATTAAGAATATTATATTCTCATTATAAGTTACGAAAACTCTAACAAAATATTTCTTGATCCAAGTAACTTCATATACTTATTTTAACAACTATTTTAAATGAAACAATATTCATGTTCTTGAGCCGAGAAAATGAATGTATTCAGCGAAAAAATAATTTTTTTAAAAATAATGCTTGAATATTTTCCCTCAAATAATTATTAATTTGAAACGAATGTCAGATTTACTTCGAAGCTACCTATGTTATCAAGATATAATCATATCAGTTTTTTCAACATAGGAACTGTAGACTTGATACAATAGACATCGCAAACATACTGCGAAAATTAATATATTGGTCCAAATTAATTCACTTCTTTCTGCATAAGTATCTTAATAATCGACAAGTTGACATGGTATGAAGTTGGTTCATTTTGCCGCTAATACATTCTGTTCACAGAATTGGTTTGCATTGAAAACTCTTTTTCATTATTTTATTTTGAGAGATACACTTATTTTGAAATTCAATAATATTGGTAAAATTCAAAACATCAGTGCACATAATCAATTTTAACTAATATATTCTTTTATATTTTTATGTTATTATTTGGCAATGCAATGCTTCCCGCTTACTGTAGCGCGCATATAATGTTGCTATTTTTAATAATGAAGTATATATTTAGGTTTATTGATTTCAAATCGTAGATTTTAAATTATTTATGTCTTACGGTCCAATCGTAAATCAAAAAATAAATA
This sequence comes from Belonocnema kinseyi, assembly GCF_010883055.1. Classification (NCBI taxonomy): domain Eukaryota; kingdom Metazoa; phylum Arthropoda; class Insecta; order Hymenoptera; family Cynipidae; genus Belonocnema; species Belonocnema kinseyi. The sequence continues at coordinate 43,356,054 of NC_046661.1, read as the reverse complement.
CGAGTCAAAAAAACATGTTCTTCGAAACTTCTCCTTTAATAATAAATTTTATAAACAAATTTCGGGTTGCCCTATGGGTTCACCATTATCTCCTGTAGTTTCTGATTTAGTTTTACAAGATGTTGAAAAAAGAGCTTTACAATTATTAAATTTCACACCTATTTTGTACAAACGATATGTCGATGACATTTTAGCCATTATTCCCACAGATAAAATTCAAGTTTTCTTAAATGTATTTAATAGTATTGAAGATTGTATAAATTTCACTCATGAATGTGAGATTAATAATGTTATTAACTATCTTGATTTAAAAATTATAAAATCTCCAAATGGTGATTTATTAACCAATTGGTATAAAAAACCTTCTTGGTCTGGTAGATACTTAAACTATAATTCACATAATTTATTTGGGCATAAAATTGGTTTAATTAAGGGTTTAGTAGATATATGTGTAAAATTATCTGACATTCAATTTAGAAAAGAAAATTTAAATCAATTAAAAACAACTTTAGTACAGAATAACTATCCTCTTGAATTTGTGAATGACATAATTAAAGAACGCATTCATGAGATTTACAATAACAGTAATAAAACTAACAAGAAAAGAAATTGGAGTGATACTTACAATAGATTTAATTTGAATGTTACTTTGCCTTACATTCAGGGCCTATCAGAAATATTAAGAAATTCACTTAAAAATTTTAATATCAATGTTCATTTTAAAAACACTAATACCTTAGATAATTATTTGTCACGAAGAAAGGACGTCGAGTCCATTGAAAATTTATCTGGTGTTATTTATTTAATTAAATGTAAATTTTGTAATAAAGCTTATATAGGTGAAATTGGCAAGAGATTAAAAACTAGAATTGCTAAACACAAAAGAGATAGTGAAGTTGGGAATTTTAACACAGGTCTGTCGCAACATTCTTGGAATTTCAATCATTATTTTGATTTTGATTTTAAACGTATTAAAATATTAGCTACAGAAAAAAAAACTTATTAACGATGTACTATTGAGTCCATTTTTATAAACAAATATCGTAAAATTTCAGTTAATTTACAGACTGAAATTCTAAATATTAATAAAATTTATCAGAGTATTATAAAATAATGTTTTTAATATTAATCATCTCTATATTTATATATTTGTATATGTATGTATGTCATATGTGTGTATGTATGCATATGTATGTATGTGTACATATACACATTTTTTACATTTCTTATTTCAAATTTAAACTCAATTACGCGCTTCCACATCAATGGTTTTCAATGGAAACTTGCCTATTACATCATCGTTCATTACGCATTCTTCATGTATTTCTTAAGGGCATGTGACATAGCTAAATACGTATATTACCGACCTCACTTTTTTGATTCACTGAATGTTTTTTAGAACCTAAGAACTTTTTTTGTAAATAAGATATCGAGCTGAAACTTTGGAAGATTTATTAGAGTACAATAAAGTACGTTTAGGTACTGCATTTTGGTAGGAACTTCACTGAAAATTATTTTATCTTTTTTTCTGAACCTCAACATTTTCTGAACGTTCGAACTTTTTTTATACATAAAATATCGGTCTTAAACTTTGAGAAATGCAAGAGCCGAAAGAAAACTACTTTTAAGTACAAAGTTTAATAATAAAAGATATAAAATAATATATTTCAACAATCAATTCCAACGGCATCAGCCGGTAACGTTGTACACGAAAATACGAAACCTGGCGGCCACTAGATGAGGCTCTAGAGAGTTCGTATTTTCGTGTACAACGTTACCGGCTGATACCGTTGGAATTGATTGTTGAAATATATATTTTTACATCTATTATTATTAAGCTTTGTACTTAAAAGTAGTTTTCTTTCGGCTCTTGCATTTCTCAAAGTTTGACACCGATATTTTATGTATAAAAAAAGTTTGAACGTTCAAAAAATGTTGAGGTTCAGAAAAAAGATGAAATAATTTTCAGGGAAGTTCCTACCAAAATGCAGTACCTAAACGTACTTTATTGTACTCTAATACATTTCCTAAAGTTTCAGCTCGATATTTTATTTACAAAAAAAGTTCTTAGGTTCAAAATAACATTCAGTGAACGGAAAAAGTGAGGTCGGTAATATAGGTATTTAGCTGTGTCACATGCCCTTAAACTGTCAATTTCTGTTCGTCCCTCCTAACCTACGCTAATTTGTTTTCTCGTACTATATTTTTTTTTAAATGTAGTCTAATCGATTGAAGTCTCGAAATTTTTTGAGACTTCTAAAATGACTAAATACTAGTTTTTTGAGTTTGACGAAAAAAATTTTGGCAGTATGCACGTAATTTTTCCACACTCGGAAGCCGAAAGCATCTAGTGGCTGAATTTTGCCTGTTGTTCCTTTTGGAATTATTTTTACATCAACAATTTTGTTTGGAGGTGCTGCATCCTTTACAGCATCAGGGCAATACCCACTCCAGGAATCAATTAATAAGGCACTTGAATGCCCAACATTGGGAAAATACACATCCTTCAGCCATGTTTTGAAATGTTCTGTAACCATTGAAAAAACTCATTTTTATTCACGTGACATAAGTT
>NC_046661.1:43342774-43353382 GCF_010883055.1 Belonocnema kinseyi | reverse complement strand
TATAGAGCTCCAAGGAGATTATGTTGAAAAATAAAAAAAAATTTACCCAAAAAAAATTGTTTTTGTACTTCATTCTAAGGACTTATTGAACTACCCTCGTATTAGCCCCATTCGTACCTGCGATTGACTTGAACCAATTAAAGTTTACTTGATTCAAGAACATTTTTTTTCAGTGTAGTATATAAATTTCCAAGATACACATAATTATCAACTTGTTTTATCCTCCCTTTATCTATGCTAATGTTTTATACTTTTATGCCAGCCTTTCATTTAAATACGATTATTTTGGTTTTGTTTACATTAATCTTAAGACTCATGGTCTTCATACTAGTATTTATTCTACTTAGTGTTTTTTGAAAATCATGGATTTAATATGCCGCAACAATCTGATCATCTGAAAACGCTGACCCTTGTACTTTCGCAGTCCCGATATCAACACGTTCTTCGCCAAATAGAGCCATTCTTAGACATTCCTCCATGAATATAATGAATACTTGCTTAACTTGCTTCTTATATTTCATTATTATTTATAGGAGCCAACTAATGATTCCATACTCTTTTAAAACTTCTTAAAGTTTTTTTATATAGGGGAGAGTGAGGAGTTTTGAGCTGGGTTTTGTTTTCAAGGAACAACTGCCATAAACGTTGGTAGATTGTGAATGTTTGAAGTTGTATTTTTATAGAGGAACCCTAAATACAGCTACTGTCTAAAGGAATATAAAAAAAATCATCAGCATGTTTAAAGTATTACAGATCGACTGAAAGGTGTGAAGTCGTTATTCCCAATTTTTTGTGAAGAGTTGTGAGCCATGTCAAAAAATGGAGAAAAATAACATATGGGATTGATTTATCATGATTAGAGTTATAGAAGGTAAAAATTAGCATGAGTCTAAAGAAAATAGCAGATGAAAAAAATCAAAACATTTAAAAAAAATTGAAAATATCATAAAAATGTAGAAAAAATCGCAAAAAATTAGGATGAAACATCCAAATTTTACATAAATAAATCGATATGCCCTAGCGCCGCAAGAAAATTCCAAAATATGTGCTTTATAATTCCCCACTAATGGTGGCTTATCACTTCCCACATTAGACTTATTCAAAATATCTGCATCGCTATCGAAATGGTGAATGTATATCTACAATTTTGTGTACGTACATAAATCCCATGGCCCAAAGAATGTTTGGCACAAACTTAACTTTGGATTTGGCAGCAAAACTGAACACAAAATACACCAAACACAAATGAGTAAATAAACTTTTAGTGCGCTTTTTTCAATAGCATATTGAAAAAACACTAAAAACACGTGTTTTACAACAAGCGCTAATGGATAAATAAGCTTCTGTTAAAAAAAACATTTTACAGTCGTCACCACATTCCTATCAATCACAGCATGGCGGAAATCGACGTGGTTCACAACTCCCCCCGGCTCAAGACTCCCGAATCTCCCCTACATTTTATAAGAGGCTTTTTCCAGATCAACAAATTTACAGAAGATTTGTTTGTTTACTTTCATACTTGTAATATGCCTTCTTTTGGATTCAGATAAACGACAGACACAGGGGTATGTCACATTGCAAATAATCGTCGAAGTAGGATAATAGTCAGCTGATTATTACAAACTGAGGTAAACTTTTCGTAGGGAGTTCGGCGCGAACCTTTATGGCGGTCATACGTGAGTAGTGTCACTTGTGCTATTTGTGAGCAAACGAAGTTTACGCGAAGTGAAACTATAATTTTCTAGCGTGTCTCAAAGCGTTTGATCCTTGTGATCAAAAAATCCTGCCACGGCCCGTTATTCTTTCCTTGAAATCGCGTGCTTTGGCGAACTTAACCTAAAAGGACCGGCGTCGGTCCTTTTGGCGCGCGCAGCACGTGTGCGGCAATTCTCGCGAACTTTTCGCTGATGAAGGCCAGAGCATGGCAACTAACGGGATGTTACCCGATGATTCGGGAGGAGGAACCCCTGCCCACCCACCTGATCCCAGTGCTGATAAAGTAGCTATTGGCGATTTGTTGTGCCTTTTCCTAAAATCCAAATCACGCGATCGTGGTATGGATTCTCAAGAAGCTAGCGAAATCAAGCGCCACAAGTTTCTAGATTTCGATAAAGCTAATTCCACACCCCTTCCAGTGAACGATAGTGATCCCATGAAAACAGCCGAAATCGCCACTAATGTAAACTCACAACACATAAACATTCCAACATTTCAAGCACAACGTCCAAACAATTCAAAATCTGAAACACACGAAAAACAATCACACACACACAATTACACTGTTGCATGGAAAGCATCAGAACAAAAACACTCACGACATTAAGACCAACGATAAAAGCCCATACACACGCCTCCGGTATAACAACAAACAGAAGAGTGCATATAAGATTATGATTCAAAGAGAACCTGCCTCCGAACGAGCCAAGGAAGATCTCAATCCCATGCCCAACGGTAAAGCGTTCACTCTTCTCTACAAAGAAGCCATGCTAAATATAGATAGTCAGGGATGCGGGAAATTAAGCGTAACTGTTGCGATCGCACAAAGACGCAAATAGAATCCTGAACGGCTCACAACGTTAAAAAAATAAAGGGCTATTTGCTTTTTTCCCAGCTAGTTTCATAACTTGTCAAGGTGTCGTAAAAAATATAAGCATTGAACTCTCAGAAATGGAAATTCAAGACAACCTAGAGATCCTTGTCTACCTCAGGGACACGACCTATGCGATTAATGTTCGTCGTCTCAATCAAGAGACAACGGATAAAGATACGGTTGCCAAATCAATTACCCCCTCTATCTCAGTCCAGATAACTTTTGAAGGCACAACCCTACTTGACAGGGTTGCAATCTTTAAGTCCGCAACAACAGTCCAGATCTATACCCCGCAAGTGAAAATGTGTCTCAAGTGTCTAAGGTACGGACTCATTAGCACAAATTTTCGTTCATCTGCTCGTTGCATACAGTGTGATGGTTCAAACACCCACAGCAAACAGGAACCCTGTCCAAACGCGGGTGGTGCCCCTAAATGCTGCAATTGCAACGGAAATCATCTTCCAATCTCGCAAAATTGTCTTGAATTTCTTTTTTTTAAATAATTTCCGAACTATGCTGCCAAACACGGAGTTTCTTTTGCCGAAGCAAAGGAGGTTATCAGACACAAAAAACAGTCCAGGAATGGGCCTGTTTCTCGTAAATCAACCTCATTTGTAACGTTCTCCGAGCATCCCGATTTAAACGAGGTCCCCACTCCCTCCTTTCTGGAGCACGATTACACCACCCCAACTCGATCTTATTCCGAAATTATAGATACACGTCCTAAACCCATTCAGAAATCAAAGCAAAAAAGTCCCCCACAAACATCGCAACCAATCGGGCGACTACCAACTTCTCCCTTCACAATAACGTCAGGACTCAGAGCTCTTGGCCAAATGGTTTTGCCTTGTATCCACCAGTTTCTTAATTTATTAATAAGCCCACAACCGATACGTTGTCCATAAGCAGCAACCTAATCGAAGCTCTTACGGGTCTCTCCTCCCTTATAACATCTGAAATCTCTTCACTGTAAAAAATTTGGGCAAGCAGCTGTCTTCGTAGTGGCAACACAACGTCATCACGACAGTTGGTGTAGCGGCCAGACCACTTTTAAGTAAGCTATAGTACCAAATGTGCGAGCAGATCCTTTCCCGTATGTTGGGAACGCAGCAGGCGCACAAAAGAGAACGAAATTACCCCACGACTTTAAACTATAACTGTATAACTCCGCGCGAAACTCGGCGTGGAGATTTCGTGCTCCCGCCTAAAAGGAGCTTTACTGTACCAATACTGTTGGGACTACAGCTGTTCCAACGTGCGAATAGAGCGTGCCCAATATAAGAGAGGATTTGTATCAAGTTTCATTAAGAAATTTCAATTTAATCAGAACTGATAGATTATCGAATAGAGGGGGAGGCCTCGCAATAGCAATCAGAAACAGAATCACCTTCTCTAGAATTTCTATAATAATTAACTCAGAAAACAATCTTGAGACCTTAGCTGTTTCTATTAACACTTCCGAGGGAGAGTTCTTGATCATCTCTGTCTATAGAGTTCCTTCTCCGGATAATTTCATTCTATCCAATACTTAGTCAATATTATTTAATTCCATCTCAGCCATCAATTCGGATTCAGTCTTCATTGGAGGTGACTTTAACAGCCCCCATCCCTCATCGGGCAGTCTTCGGAATTGCCCAAACAGTTCGGAGTTTTGCTGTTCATTAGCTCAAACAGACACCCCAGGATCCCCTCTCCAGTTATAATCAGTTTATGGAAGGAGTCGTCATGACAGTTACTTCCACCTGTCCACCCCCCCCCCCCCCCCCCCCCCCCCCTATTATAAATTCTAACCGAAACGTTAACCACCAAAATAGTAAAGGTTTTGTGCCAGCTCCCTGGTGGAATAAAACAGGCGACCAAGCTGTTGCAGAAAGGAAGCGAACCACCATAGCCTTCATGCGTAACAAAACTTATCATAATTATTTAGAAATAAAATAGTTGGAAGCGAAAGCCACGCGCTCCTTTTACCACGCACGAAGAAATTCCTTCAGGAAATTCTGCGATTAATTGGATGGAATGACTCCTATATCAAGAGTCTTTAGAGTTGTAAAATGTTTTAAAAATATGTATAAGTGGTACAAGCTGTTCCAAGAAGGCCGAGAGGATGTCGAAGACGAACCTCGCCCTGGACGTCCCAGCACGTCAACAACAGATGAAAACGTTCAAGCAGTGGAAGAAATGGTGTTGAAAAATGGCCGAATTACCATCAGAGAAGTTGCTGAAGATGTTGGCATATCGGTTGGCTCATGGTATGCTATCTTTTCGGACGTTTTAGTGATGAGACGTGTGTCAGCGAAATTTGTTCGAAAACTGCTTAATTTTGATCAAAAGATCCATCGCATGACCATCGCTCAGGAGATGCTGAATGAAATCAATAATGATCCTGATTTTCTTAAAAGGGTTATAACTGGGGATGAGTCGTGGTTACATGGTTATGACGTCGAAACTAAAGCCCAATTGTCTTAGTGGAAGCATCCCGAGTCTCCAAGACCGAAAAAAGCACGTCAAGTTCGGTCAAATGTGAAGGTTTTGCTCACTGTTTTCTTTGCTTACCGTGGCGTAGTGCATCAGGAATTCTTACCACAAGGTCGCACAGTCAATAAGGAGTATTACCTTCAAGTTATGCACCGTTTGCGAGAGGCGATACGCAAAAAACGTCCGGAACTTTGGAAAAACAATTCGTGGCTTTTGCATCACGATAATGCACCTGCTCACTCATCGTTGCTTGCGCAAGATTTTCTGACCAAGAACAGCACCACAGTCATGTCTCAGCCTCCATATTCACCGGATTTGGCGCCCAGTGACTTTTTTCTTTTCCCAAAACTGAAGAGACCCATGAAAGGATATCGATTTTCAACGATTGAGGAGATAAAATCTGCATCGCTGAAAGAACTCAAGGCTATACCACAAACTGATTATCAGAAGTGCTTCGATGATTGGAAAAAGCGTTGACACAAGTGTATTATATCTGAGGGGGATTACTTTGAAGGGGCCAACATAAATATTGAGGAATAAATGAATATTTTTTTAAAAACCATAGTCACCTTATTTTTTTAACACACCTCGTATCTTACGATCTCTACCCGAAGCTGCAAGATCTACCCTCCTCGAAGTCTACAATAATATAATCAGCTCCGGGCTTTTCCCCTCTTCGTGGAACAACTTTTTGGTAATTTATATACCAAAATCAACTCCTGATAAATTCGGTCCCATTACGCTCGCCTCTTGTCTCTTTAAACTTATGGAAAAATTTATATACAATAGAATTATCTGGCATCTTGAACACAACTTCATTTTATTCCCTTCACAACTCGGTTTCAGGAAGGGAAGACCTTGCACCGACAATTTTACTATACTGACGACAGAAGTCTGGAAAGGCTTTGTCAACAAAGATGTCACGGTCGGTCTTTTTCTGGATTTAAGGGGAGCCTTCCCAAGCGCCGTTCCTCGGATTCTGATAGAAGATCTTCGGGAGCTGGGCGTCCCTGAATCCATTGCTAGATACGTGTAAAATTCCACTGCATGCAAACATATTTTTTTCAAATCAATGGCGAACTAGTAGTTCCAAGAACTAGCACAGTGGAGCTGCCACAGGAAAGTATACTCAGTCTAATTCTCTTTCCAATATATAAAAAAAAATTATTTGCTCATCCCTAATGACTGCGTTATAATTGAATTTGCAGACGATATCGCTATCCTCTGAACATACAAGGATCCTAAACAATGTGTGGCTTCTCTTCAAAGATGCGCAGACATTCTAGTTCTGTTTTTCAAATTCAATTTGGATTTCAGTAGCATTTCGCTTCCTCTCCCCTCAAATAACATTCATATTTATCCCTCAGAAATTGTGAATTTGCTAGGAATAATTGTAGATTACCGATTTTCCTTTGAAGCGTCATTAATAGCGTGGAAGCTGCATTCCCTAACAATATCAAATCTTGCATCATTTTTGTTATCAGAAATAGACTGGCGACACTGGCCAAGCTCAACCACGCAGTAATACTGATTTGGACTCCAGGAAACAAGGAAATTCAAGTAAATGAGCATGCCGACCTAGCCGCTAAGACCGCAGCTGTTGATGGCGCTCTTCTTCGTGTTTCTTTACTCAGTACCAACTTCTTTGGTTCCGCTCGAAAATCTCTTCTAGATTGCTGTAGGGATTATTATACCAAGGTTGGTGAAAACAAGGGTGTGCACAACACCCAACGTTTTTACTAACACAGGCAAAAGCCTTGGTTGGCATTCTTCATTGCACCAAGAGAGTGGCCATTCCCTATCTGTCGCATGAGGAGCAATCACTATTCATTGAATGCTAGTTCATCTCGGAAAAACATTGTAGCTTCGAGCCAGTGTACTTGCGATCCAGATATAGATGAGGATCTAGAGCACATCCTGTGGGCTTGCCCCGTTTGGATAACGTACATAACACCATCATTACAGGTCTCTCTAAAGCCTTAAAATGTCCTCCTCCCTTAGTAGTTACCAGTTTTTAGGTATTCCCTCTTTCCGAGTCGTCTCATCCGTTTTTAAATTTCTAAAAAATGCAAACCTGGAAATTTTATACAAATATGTATATAATAACAAATAAAATAAATAAAAAGTTATTTTCATTTTTTTCAAAAATTCTATTTTCGCCGCTTGGTGCATCTGCTTTTCCCTCCCCGGTGGGAGAGAATCTTTCTGTTCGTTTCAGACCATCCCATGGGCAATGCAAAATCCCAACATTAGTTCGTAACCGTATATACAAGGCTGTTGAAGCAAGTATGGTGTCAACGCAGGCCAGCCATTGGCGGTTCTAATGGGAAAAGAAGAAGAACTTTCCGTAGTCACAGACCTGTAACCTGCCGCTTCTAGCGAAGTCCTACGGTCATATCTGCAATTGACCACTACAATATTATCTTAATATTGAAATTCCTATCTCACGCTCATCCTCCTTGACTCATGGCCTGCAACAATTCAAACCCACAGTTTTGTCTATGTAACAATAATATGTCCAGCTATAACGGCAATCACATAAGACTTCGGTTGTTCAAATGGAAGTATGGGAAGGAACGTAGAACCGAAATAGTCGTGATTGGATTGTGTTGCATATAGAGATGGGATTACGTTTAAAATCCTCATCCTAATTTTTGCGAGCACAAAAATTATGCAAATAGCTGGTAGATATAAATTATTGTAGAATTAGATAACTGTAGAATTGAATAAAATTAAACCATTATTTAATTTAAGATTTACCAGCCGTTGAAATTAAACAATCATGAATTTAATTTAATATGTTCTTCAAAAAATTTCCGGTATTTATTTGGAATAAAGAAATTATTCACATCACTTTTCTTCAATATAAAGAATTTGGGACATCTTTACTTTATTTATGGATTTATTTATTTAATATAAATGAAATATTCATTTTTACTACTGAAATCGTTCGGTTCTCGAAAGTTCTATGGTTTGAAAAAATTAGGAACGTTTAACAAGTAAAATTTTTCTAAATATTGACTTTTATGAAAGGAAGGAAAATCGAGAAAACAAAGTAAACAAGAAATAATTGTTATAAATAACATTCAGCCAAATCTGTATTTTGCCATAACTTTTGCTCCCAGTTTTTCTATCTAATGTTGGAAACCTCTTTAAATAATGCATTCGAGCAAGAAATATTGTGTTTTATTTTTATTCTTACACGTCTAAAGTTTTGCAATTTCTGCTGCTTTCGCAATACACTAGAGACTGAAGTCCCATAGCTATTATAGGCTGTGCGTTTTAAAAATACCACTTTGAGAAAAAACCAGGTCTTTCGTTGAGCAGAAAATTTCTAAGATTTTAGAATAATCGGATTTTTATCTCACGCGTTTACGGAAACAATTTTGGCAACAGGAAAGCATCGAAAATCAAGAATTCCTGTTCGATTCACTAACAGTCATTTACTCCGTCGTATTTAAAAAATTCTCCATGAAAACTTATAGAATATTTTATTATTCTAGTGTAAAATTTAACAAGGACAAAATCTGAAAAATTTCTAAAATATTGTAAACTAGATAGTTGTATTGTCACGGATTGAAACTATAATGAAGTGATGTGCCGATAATTGAAGAGAATTTCAGGCCTTACGTAATTTGCGTATTTTCTTAATCAATTTGTCGCAAAAGGATAATTTTTTAAGCAAAGTATTCTTTTTTTTTTTAAGAAATACGATCTGTGTCAAGAAGCATTCTTAATTTTTATGATGTGTATAATCCTTTGATTTAAATCAATGTAGTTCTTAATACTACAATCATTACCTTAAATTCCCACTGATAAACCAGAAGCCTTTCCTTTCCACTGGCAATCAACATATTTTCTAAAATCAAAATTTGACAGTTAGTTCTAAAAGGTAACTAAATTTTTTAATTGATAAAAGTACAGAAATCACAGAAATTTTACAATTTTATTGAAAGAGAACAAAATCAGAACGTGGTGATATTTACCATTTTTTATTGATAAAAATTATTTAAAACATTTCTATTGATATTTATATCTCTATATTATAAAAAGGTATCGCCGTACAGTGGGCGAAATCTGGAAATTCTGGCAAAAAAGATGGGTTTGAGATTTTTCTTTCTTTATAAAACTGACTATTCAAACAAATTGTTTATTAGCATAAAGTATGTAAAAGACATTTAACAAAGATAGCTCAGAGGAAATTGCTGAAATCCGAAAAAATGTAAAGTCTTCGTTTTAGACAAGTTTTACATTGCTTTTAGTTGCACCCACTTGGGGGCCTTGAAATTACGCGTCTGAATTCTTATAGTATAATCAGTCAAAGTAATTCAGGAAATTTATCAAATTCATGGAATTTATAGAATTTAAGGAATTCATGGAACTCACGAAATTCAAGGTATTGATGAAAATCATGGAATTCATGGAATTAAAGGAATTCACGAAATTAACGAAATTAATGAAATTCACGTAATCATCGGAATTCAAGGAATTCATAGAATAAAGGAATTCACGGAATTTTTAGAATTCATGGAGTTCATTAAATTCAATCAATTGATGGAATTCAAGAAATTCACAGAATGTTAGGAATTCAAGAAATTCACAGAATTTTAGGAATTTAATGAATTCAAGGAATTCCACGAATTCTACGCATTCCTTACATTCTACTTATTCCGTAAATTCCACGCATGCCTTTAATTTCACAAATTCGTTGAATTCAACGCGTTGCTTGAATTTCAGAAATTTCTTGGCTTCTGTGAATTTCACACATTTTCTAAATTATTTGAATTCCTTAAATTCGTTAAGTTCCGTTAATTCCTTCGATTCCGTGACAGCCACGTATCTTTTGCATTTCGAAAATATCTAGCGTTAAATTAATTCCGTGAATTCCGTAAATACCATGAATTTCGGGCGTATATGAATTCCATGAATTCCGTAATTTCTGTGAATTTCAGGACTTAATTAAATTCAATGGATTCCATGAATATGCGCTATAAGCATTACAAAAGAATTATGTGAAATTACAAGTCCAAAAGTGTACATTTTGATATGTAATCATTGATATAAGGTTGTATTATTTGCATACCAGTATATCATAAAATAACGCAAAGTAATGTACATTTTTATTAAATGAGTGATATAAAGTTTATTTTCGTGCGATATTAACGATTCACTTGAAAGAAAGTATAGATTGCAGAATTTTTTGGAGATTTTCACTTTTATTATGAGAGGAATTACCGAACAGTAAGTTAAAATGAGAATCGTTAGGGACCTCAACATTGTCAGGGGTGAAGTTTAAAGCCAAGCCCCCGTACAAACTTTAACATTTATAAGTTTTGGTTAATATTGTAGATTTTCTATGAATTTAATTTGTAATTTTTTAATGTTCAATTTTGCACAAATTTAAAATATTGAAAATTAAATAATTTAGGATTTTAAGATCACATCATTTTTAATAAAAAAAAATTATTTAATGTTTTTATTTACTTCCTCTAAATTTGTAAGCCTATTTATTAATAAAATGTTAAAATGAGAAATTTCGATGA
>NC_046661.1:43340816-43342674 GCF_010883055.1 Belonocnema kinseyi | reverse complement strand
TTTTTTTCAATTGGTTATAAAAACACGTAAACTCAGAAGATGTGGACTGTGACTGCACCATATATCTAGTCCGGAGTGGTGCTGACTGAAAACAGATGATTTCGAGCGATTCGCGCGCCATCTGTTGGTCATTCTAAGGACTTATTGAACTATCCTCGTAGAATATGAGTGTGTTCTAAATAAATAAATACTTGCTACGGTATGCTTAGAACAAGCGTACATTTTCTTAATCTGAGATAATGTATTCTTAGATAGAATATCGCATTTTATTATTCTAAGACTTTATTGTGGTACTTCATATAGAGATGTATTCAAATATAGAACACAGTTTACTTCCAAGAAATAATTTCTGATACATTTTAAGAATATGTAGTATCGAAGCAATAGAGTAGTGCCTCAACTGAACACTATTTCTCAACGAATAAAAAATTGTTTTCGAAGTTATTGTTATATAAGCTTCATTTTTTAAATTATTAAAATACGTAAATCGCGCAACTGTTACTTGCACATATAATCGTACGCCTAGACGCTTCGAAAAATCGCACTCGCCGAGGATTGAACCCTACCTAAATTACCTAAACTAGTGTATCCTAACCGCGTGCTCTAACCATTTCTCTAATGAAGCACTTGGATTTTGATGACAAAATCTCGGATAAGAATTTCAAGGCAGCGTCGTACCAAACCGTACACGTAGAAAAAAGAAGCTTAAATTTGACTGAAAACCAAGTTAAATCTACCGATCTTCCTAGTATGTATATGGACAACATAAAAGTTCAGTAAACGTTATAAATATAGACAAATAAGTGTGACTATCAATGATAGTTACTAGTACCGATACTCAAGTGGTGCTGACCTGCGGATCAGTAGAATTTACCGATCCAGTTGCTATTCTGTATTGTTCCTGGATGCTGAAATTACGAATTATCATGTCACTTTAACGAATAATATAAAGAGATCTGAATTATGGTTACGGCGTAGACTACAGTTAAGACAGCACTATAAATTGTGAAAAAGTATTGCTAAAAAATAATTAATAAATAAGCGCACGGTTGTTTCTTATATATATTTTCGGATATACTTATAATTAATCGTTATTTGTAACTTATAATGCTTATAATACAATTAAAATTTCGCACGCAAAAGGGGAGTATTCGAACGCATAAACCTAAGCACGCAAGTCAACAGTCTTAACTACTACAATAGTATACAAGTTGCGATCTGCAAAATAATTTTGCAATACATTTGTAACTGACAAGGAAGTACCCGAGCTGTACTTCACCGATTTTCTTGAAATTGTGATACGTTGTAGAACATCAAAAAATATTCGACACGTATTTTTTTATACGTGCCCATAAGCCCATTTAAGGGGTGAAAACCACCCTTGAAGTTCACCCCTAAAAACACATTTTTTTTAATTTCTGGAATACAATTCGTAATTTTTTACTGAAACAAAGTGGGTAACACTCGTTATTGAAAAGCACATATTTATGCATTATTTTTAGTCATCCGACTCGCAACCCCCGTTTTTTATTAATGAAAAACTTTATTTGATGGCCATTTTTTTCACTATACACATTCCAAAATCTGTTGAATCTTGACAAAATTAATTGTTTTATGCACAATAATCAAAAATAAAGTTGACCTGTTTCGGCATTTTAAAAAAAAAATCCCTTGATGGGATGAGCTACCCATCAAATTTATACTGTTATATTTCGTTATTCCATTACTATATCATGGTGTAAAACTCTTGGATACCATTAAAATTGTTAAGTAAAGTTGATGTAGTTTGAAATTTTCTGAAATCAGCCCTTACAAATGAATTCATCCCTAAAATTCAATCACAAGTATTATTTTTTCA
>NC_046661.1:43322926-43340716 GCF_010883055.1 Belonocnema kinseyi | reverse complement strand
TAATACTTTGCAGATAATTCTTCAAATCTTATACGGTTGTTGAAAACTTCAGTTCCTTCGATTGGGTTGCCAATTTCAACAATTGATACAAAACAGCTGTCTGAGAAAAAAAGTTAGAAACCAATGCCAGGAATCAAAGGGTCACAAATCGTCACAAGGATGTTGTTCAAGAAATAATTGACGGTTCTTCGAAAGATAACAATATTGATTCTGCACCTAAAAAGTCTGCACTTCTTGATAACTCTGACAGCATTTCTGTTATTGCTATTCCAAATCAAACAATAACTCGAAATCAAGACTTGAATATTTTCAATGTTTTCAGTTCTACGTTGCGAAATTAACCATTCGAGAACGGATCATGATGTGTTTCATGAAACTGAAACGTAATCTAAGTTACGCGCTTTTAACAGTCTTTTTAAGAGTATGCGCAGAAAGACACTCTCAAAATGTCATTTTGAATATGATTGACATATTGAGTTTTGCTCTAAAAAAGGCAATCGTTTTTCCGAAAAAAAGAAGAAATCGCTAAAAACCTACCGACTTGCTTTGAAGACTTTAAGCAAACTCAAATTATTCTTGATTGCACTGACATTGAAATACAAAAGCCTAAACACCTATGTTGTCAGTTAGCAACGTATTCGTTTTATGAAAGGAAATACACTATTAAATATATGACAGGGTTTACCCCAGGTGGTTTGATTTCATTTGTTAGCAAAGAATATGGTGGACGAGCTTCAGAGAAAGCCAGAGAATTAATCCTCGCGGAATTCCTTGAGGATTAGTTATGCCATTCTATACGAGACTGTCTCGGTTTTTTCTCGTTTTGGTATCGGTTTCCGAGACTCCAGTCTCGGTTTTGTCTTGTATCTTTTTGGTATCGAAGAAACGATATATCGCTCGGTTCGTATCGTGATTTTAAGACTGGACAGCCAAAGAGTGACTTCCTATGGAACAACAGTGGAAGGGGAACGGCAACGAGTTGCAAGTACCTGAATACCTGGAATCTTTCCTTGTAATTTGAAGTTCTGCACGTTCAAATGAAAGAAATATATTTTCCCAATTCTATTTTATCTAGATATATTTTTCCGTTACAGATAAAAATATGCATTATAATTTTCTATTAAAATTGAATTATTTTCAATGTAATGTACCGGTATTTTTTTGCTCTGTTTCTAGAATAAAATGACTACACGTCTTTTAAATTAAGTCAAATGTTTGCAAAAAATCTTTAAATTAAAAAAAGGAATATGTAAAGGTGTCTCAATATAAAAATACAACGTTTAATGGTAATAAAAGTGTGGCAGTATAGAACGGTATAACCAACAACATAGGAATTTGTCGTAACAACGGAAAAGACCCTGTAAAATCGAAATCATCGTTAAAAGATGAGGCAAGTATCTAATTTCGAGCTAAAATAGTGCTTTATTTAGGTAAAAACGGCTTAATTACGAAAACTTATCCAAATAACATAAAATAGATGTTGAATTTGACAATGTTAAAATGATACTAACCTAAAAATTGAAGCAGGTTCGACTGCATATTTCGATAAAATATTTAATGTTTTAGTTAAAAAAGGAGGAAAAAATGCTCCCAAGGCATTGCCTTGTGCATACGGGTAATTAAAGTTGGATATAAAAAACTTAGCTAATTTCGAAAAAAACGATAGAGAATTTAGAAATTAAAATACCATGGGTTTTCAAAATCAACTTTGGAAAGCGACAGAAATAGAATTTACCATCTTTTACAAAATTAAAAACTTATACCCGAGATAGAGATGTGCTAAATGTTGATAAAAATAGTGAAATTTATAATTATTAATTTCATAATAAGAAATTGAGGTTTCACCGTAAAGACCAATAAAAACTTTAAATCGAAACTCATTTATAATTAATTTATTTCACGAAGTATAACTATTAACTAGCACCAAAAGAAACTAGATAACCGAAATTTTTTTATAAAAATGGATACTTTGCAGAAAAAACAATTACCTATTCTTGTAAAAGGATTCTTTTGTAATGTAATTTCATTATCGTTCAAAATTTTTTTTAAATTTGGTTTATTGAACTTTGAACGATAAGGAAATTACATTACAAAACAATCCTTTTACAAGAATAGGTCATTGTTTTTTTCTGTATTATATCCATTTTTATTACAAATTGCGGTTATCTACTTTTTTGCTGCTACTTTGAAGTTATAGTTCGTTAAATAAATGAATTATAAATAAGTTTCGATTAAAAACTCTTATTGATTTTTTTCCGTTAAAACTCAATCTCTTATTTTTACTTTAATAATTGAAAATTTGAAAATATTCTGAATTAATTTATCTTAATATTTTAGAGTCATTTTGAAGTTATGATTTATATAAGAAAATTGAAAAAAAATCCTAAATGAAAGTAAATTATATAAGCTTACCAATAATACATATCTTCTAATAATAACCAATTACATAGATAACAACAAAACAGTACAATATACATAGTATTGGGAAAACCGTCGTTATTCAAAAAAGAAATTATCACTTTCAGAGTAGAGAAAGTTTTTAGATTTGAGGGAGAAAATAACTTTTTTGTATAGAATATATAATTGCACACTTTAAATAAATATTTAGTTATTAAAAGTTTTCGAACACTCGCATCCTACATAGAAACAAATTCTGAAGTATGAGAACTAGATTAATAAGTATTATCATAATTTTTCTACGATTGTACAGAAAGTTTAAATAGATATTTGATGATTTCAGTTATGTTAACAATGAATCCGAATATTGTAAAAAAAATCTTAAGCTAATAGGATTTTATCAAATCTAAGGAAAAATTGGAGTAACTTTGACCTCTCAAACTTCAAGAATTTTATAAGAAAATATTTTATGTATTTTCGGATATGTTTTAAAGTTACAAAATATTTTTTATCTGCTTAAAAATTCTAAAATTTCGAAATTTTCACAGAAACCTCAATAAAATATATTCTTTTAATAGCTTTTAAATGCTCAAACAATTTCTGTTTCGTTCGCTGTCTATTCTATATACAAAAATTCCCTTACATATTTAATCCAGCTGAAAACTTCGAAGTACAGTTTCGATTTTTTCTGACAAACTGCAATCTTCCCATGAATTTAAACATAGTAAAGGCTTTGCAGATTCGGCAGTCATTCTGTTACGATGCTTCCTTATCGTCAGTGCTGCCCTGGAAAATAATTTTTCGGCAGGAACCGATGTAGCAGGTGTGCATAAAAAGTCCGCGGCCATTCGTGACAAGTTAGGATAAACCCTTTCATGGTCCCTCCACTAACTGAGCACATCCTCGTACATTCGCTCTTAGCCTGCAATACAGAATCTCATAAATTTCTCCAAATTTCTGTACAGGTGTTTGCTCTAACTCCAGGCTCCATTTCGTCTGCTTGAATGCTGCGGTTTTATACCTGGAATCCAAAATTACAGCGACGTTGTAAATCCAATTCGTTTTTTTTTTAATGCTTCATCATTTTCTCTACCCCAGCTTCAAGTGCATCTTCGATTAATTTCCCGATGAATCATCAGTCCGCCTTTTGCTAAGGTTTTCTATTTCACCTTCAAGCACATCCAGCAACTGATTAAATTTAATTATGACTGATGGCAGCGTCACATATTTCTCACCTCCAAATTCTGTGGAGACTTCCAATAACTCCAAATGCGGAAGTAAATTAGAGAGAAGTAACCAGTCTGAATAAGATATGAGGAGGTGCTGTAAATTATTTGCATCGTAAAAAAATCGGATGGCTTTCTCAAGCTTTATAGCCACTTCAATCATGGCAAACGTTGAATTCCAGCGCGTGCATACATCTGCTATTTAAGCCATAGGAGTTATATTCAATGCTCTGCAGGCCTGATCAAATCTGATCATTCATTTTTCGGATTTTTTTAAACAATATCCTCAACTTAAATATAGCTGGCTTTTGTGCAACCTCATCATCATCATCGTCATTCTCATCATCTTCGTTTTCATCTTCAACTGCATTCAGGTCCTCATCAACAGCGTGCAGATCTTCGGCCTTTTTATCTTCTCCAATGACTTATAATAAAGACTGCACACCTAAATTAAAAATGTAAGCCATGCATCTGAATTGTTAATCTTCAGCATCGAAATGTACCCCTTGCAGACTGAAAAACAAATCTGATAGCTCACTCATAAATGTTGAGTTTGCAGCAATGTTGTCCACTGTGATGCCTTGCACCTTTGTGCAGAGTCCGTAGTCTTCCAAGCTTTTCACAAACAAGTTGGCAACATCTCTCTCAATGTGTTTTCCACAGGATGGAACAAAATCCAAAACAATTGAGTGCAGCTTCCATGTATCACAAATAAAATGGGCAGTTATGCCGTAAAATGATTTATTATTCAAATTCGAAGGCGCTTTGAGTCAAGGCATCATTAAAGAAGCTGAATGGTAAATATTTTACGACCACCCAGTTAATTATCTTCGTGTCAAAACCCTCTTGATCGAATTTATGTTTTGCTGGTGGCGCACTGGAAGCCTGCAAAGATTTAGAGACATGTTATATTTACCTTTTAATTCTTATCCTTAAAAATTCGAAAACTTTTGGAAATGTATGATCGGGCCACTATTTCTTACATGAAAGGTTGCAGTACAAAAGTAGATAACTACTACAATTTTTGCTGAGAATTGACTTTTTCATTACAAATTCTCCAATAATCAAATACGATTGCTAAGGGTTGCATGTTGTATTGGATTAATCTGGATTATATAAAATTCTGGTGGATTACTCCACCTAAACTAGAATCACGCGAATTTTCAACGAAAAATGATTACTTTTCTATCAAATGATTCAATTTTCAATAAAATAGATTAATTTTTAAGAAAATAGTTGTATTTTCAAACAAGATTAATTTTTTACCGAAAAAGATGAATATTTAACAAAATACATAAATTTTTAGCTAATTAACTGAATATTCAACTGAAAAACTATTATTTTTAATCGAAAATGAAATGGTTAAATTTTTAGTTTGAAAAAGTAATTTTTAACCAAAAAGCTTGATGTCCTACCAGAAAAAGCAAATAAATTGTTAGGAAGTTTAGCTTTTTGATTGAAACTTACTTTTTTTAACTATTTTATTTTTAATGTATCAACTAAAATAGGTAAATTTTCAGTTAAAAAATACATTGTTAACCAAAAAACAATGATTTTTCAACAAAACGGTTACATTTTCAAACAGAGAAATGAATTTTCAACTTTAATGATGCATTTTAAACCAAAAAATGTATTTTTAACAAAGCCCACTTTCAAATGAAATTTTCTACTAAAAAAGACAAATTTACAATAAAAAAAGAAATAGTTAAATTTGAAATTCATGAAATTCATTTACTGGCAAAAAAAGTTCCCAATAAAATAGTTAAATTTTGAAGAAAAATAGTTCAGTTTTTAACTAAAAAGAGGAATTTTCACCTGAAACGAAGAACCTTCAGCCAAAAAATTATTTTTTACAAAATTGTTGAAGCCACAATAAAAAAACTATACGTTTTAACAAAATAATTCACTTTTAAACGTAGAAGATTCACCTCTATTGAAAAAGACTCATTTTTAACAAAATACATGAACTTTTAACAAAATAGTTGAAATAAAAATTATAAATTTTCAACTAGAAATAGAATGGTTACATTTTATTTATTTATTTTATAATTCATTTAAAGAACAATACATTTTCAACAAAGTAGTTTAACTTACAATCATTCAGTTGAATTTGTATATAAAAATAATAAATTTACAACCAAAAATAGAATAGTTAAATTTTCGGTTTAAAATAATTTTTTTCAAACAAAAAAATTAAGAAAATAGTTTAATTTTTTGTTAAAAGAGAACTTTTCAACAACAAAATGAATGTTTAAACTAAGAGATTAATTTTCTACCAAAAACTACGAATTTTCAACTAAATATTGACACATTTCAGTCAAATCCATACATTTACAATCAAGAATCAACTAGTTCATTCTAAATCACAAAATTAATTTTCAACTGACAAAATTTTTCAGCAAAATAGTTAAATTTTACACGAAGATAGTTCAATAAATAATTGAAAAGATGCATTTTCCTACCAAAAAAGATGAAATTTCAACAGAATACATACTTTTTTAACCAGAAAAGACAAATTCTCACCAAAAATTAAAATTGGCGTAGTACTGAATTTTAGGAACACGACATTATTGTCTACGGAAAAAATTCAAAATACGTGTTTTGATAATATTTTTTATTATTCTAACCGAATAGCAGAATTTTCAACCGATAAAGGTAGCAGTAAAGGTAAATTTTTAACTAAAGTAATAAATCTTCATCAAAAAAATTACTTTTTAAGAAAGTAGCATAAAATTGAATTGAAAAAGACGAATTTTCATCGAAAATTTAATAGTTTATATTCTAACCAAAAAATGTAATATTAAATTAAAAAACAGTAGAATTTAAACGAAAAAGACGAATATTTGAAATGCAATACTTCATTTTTAAGTTGAAAAAGGAATTTTCAGCAATAACAATTTTTACAGTAAAATAGTTATATTTCCATAAAACAGAATTAATTTGCAATCCAAAAAATGAAATAGTTCACTTTTTCAGTTAAAAAAAATAATTTTGAACCAAAACAAGGATGTTTGAACGAGATACAACGAGGTGCAAAACCCAGCTCGACGCTTGAAGACGCGTAAAAGTATTGTCCGCACGCCTCAAAGGCAGAAAATTTTCAAAATCGAAAAATCAATTTTTTTAATTCTAGAATTGTAGAGAATGAAGAAATAAAACTTTTTCCTATTACACATTTTTGTCAATCGTTTATTTTTAATAATAAAAGCGAAAATCGAATAAGAGTTTCTCTCTGATTTGATTAAGTTTTAAAACTTAAATCGTTCTAGCTCGGCTAAATATTATGAAAATGAGATCATATTTATAGGACTTATTCAAAATACTATAGCGATGCCTAAGAATTCATGGAAAAGTTAAAAATCGCTTATTGTTTATTAGTATTTAATTAATTGAGGTAACTTTGAGTTTCAAACAACTTCCAAAGAGCCTTCTTCCGCGGGCAGACGTCGAGTACTTTTTCCAAGTATGAATATCTCAGGCAATTTATAAAAAACCGATATAATATTTTCCAAAAAACTTCATTAAATATTTTTGAATTAAGCACTCACTAAATGTTGTTTGAAACTCGAAGTTACCCAGATGCTTTTTATCGGCGAAACCAAGAAAACACAATTATCGACTTACCTCTTTTGCAATGAAATATTATTAAGCAATAAGAGATTTTAAACATTTTCAAGAATTCTTAGGCATCATAATATAACTAATATGTATTAGTTGATATTTCAACCGGGAAATAGTTTTCATTAAAAGCCGTTGAGATCAACTAAAATGGATAATTTTCAACAAATCATGTAATTTTTCATATAAGAAAGATCAATTTTAAACCAAAAATAAAACAAAAAAATTCCAGATCAATTTTAAACTAAAAAGAAGAAACTTCAACTGATAAAATTTCAATCAATATCTGTTGAATTAAATGAAAAAAGGAGACTATTTTGGTCCAGGCCCGTTGGTTCTTAAATCTTAAAGTATGGTTTTTTTAGTTAACGCTATGAAAAACAGAAAAATTTCAAAAACATGTGTGTAGTTTAAAAAGTCCTTTCTGTAAAAAAATCATTTTATGTTTGTGAAATTCAGAACTAGCAAAAAAAAACTGACCGAAATTGAAATATTGAATTATTTCTTTAGATGCTTTGATTCTATTTTTCGAGTGAGCTATAAACTTTTATTAACAATTTGTATTAAAAAGCTATTTTTCATCGCACGCGCTAGTGAGTGGTAAACTCCCTTATCCTCTGTGAATAGAGAAGTTAAAATGGAATCACATTTTTGAATTTTTTTATATCCTAGACTAGAAAATATCTCTTCCTCTAAAAGTTTCGGTTTACTCGAAATTCCCTCGATTAATGAAGCGACTGAAAATTGTCTAGCACTATTTGGAAAGTGCTTGCCAAAAAAATGAATAACTTGTTTCTGTAATAAAAGAAATAACTCCAAATATTGGTTAAATTAGAAATAATCTGAAGAATAATTATGCCAGTTTTTATTTGAAAATATTAGGATCTTTGTTTTTCAAAGCGAGTTAAAGTGAAAATATTCAGTAATTTCTGTTTCTGACAAATTTGGTTTTTTGCATTTTGTTCAGAGAAGGTCAAAGAGACTATAGTTTTTGAAAAGAAAAAAGGATGCACCATAAAAATTCCTAGAAAGTGATATGTTTTTTAGAATTTAATGTTCGAAAAACAATTCTCCAGGCAAAAGAGGGGAGCTCGAACGGCCTGAGGCGGCTAAGTAAATTTTATGCAAGGTTATTGAATCCACCTTTATTTTGAAAAAAAAGTTTCACAAAACTTTTTCGAAAGAGAAAGTATGAAATTTGCATTTTATGACAAACCGCACGGTTTTGCCCGTATTTTTAAATGCAAACATAAAGCTTTGCATTTAAAACTACTTCTCAAAAACTTTTAAACTGAGTTGAAAAACTCCCAAAGAAATTGATCTTTATAGATTAAAGGTAGAAGCATTTTCTGTATTTTTGGGAGATACTAATAACTGAAGATTGATTTTTGACATTGTCGACAATTTTTCTTTGCATTATTCAGTCTTCTATTATTCAAAGTAAAAAAATGTGGAAAAGAAAATCATATATCAGTACAAACCTTTCACTTCAATTACGTTGTTTCATATTCTGCCTCATGGTACTTGCGTAAATGTTTCGATAGACCTGACGTGTTTCCTTCCGTCATTTTTATTCCCTTATCTTCACCGTTTCCTTTACATAATAGACACACTGCAAATTTCTTCGTCGCCTCATTGTCTTTGTGCGCAAATTAAAATATATGTTTTAGATTCTTTGTTTTCACTGTTTTCACACGGTTTGTAGGATCATGATTTTTCAGCGGTGAATTAACAGGTGTAGATTTTGGTGAATAATTTTTTCAAGAAATAATTTTTATTTGACAGCGTTTAGCATTTACCCCTCAGAAAGTCAGAACAGAAGTTCACTTTTGGAATGCAATGACTATTCTCGAAAATGGGAGAAAGTTCGCACACATATTCTTAGAATTCAACCTTTCTTCAGATTCTGCCCCTATACTCACAGAGGGGAGTTGGCTATTGTACATTAATTCTGCAGGACCTGAATTCTAGTTCAACGACATAAAATTTGACTTAGGAAGTTCATAATACTGACCGCGAGATACGAACTCCTAAGCTAAAGGGTCTTTGCTTGGCAAGGTGCATAAATATGCCACAAAACACAATTTTTCCGAGTCACAGATTGTCTTATTTTTTATCTTACTAAAATACTATTTTGCATGATTCTCACTTCCTAAAATTCTTATTAACGGATTAGTCTACTGACTTGTTCTATTTGAAACTCTATGGTCCATTTCAATTTTTTTTGTTAAAATATCATACAATGAAAAATTACTTTTTCAAAGGGTTGCAACTTTTTGCTCCAACCTTCAGACAAGTCAAAGGACTTTCTGCAAAATAAAAATTTGGTAAAAAAAAATTGAGTGAAATAAGACTGATTAAAAATGGTAATTCGAAAAAATAAAAATTGGTATGTTGAAAAGTAATGCGAACTGTTTAAATTACATTGTATAAGGAGGTGTGTAGTAGGGGATGACGTTTCACATAATCTGGTTGCAGCAAAAATATTCTTTTTTACTGGCTAACGAAATTTTACATGACTGGTATGTAGAATTCACATATTTAGAGCGATAGACTTTGTTTTCTTTGATTGAAACTGTAACTAATAGTTCAACTCATTTTACCCTACTGATAGGTAATCGACATCTCATTTTACCCAACTGTCAGGTAATATATATTATCTAGTTGGCTTCGTCAGAAAACTTCTTTCTTTGCCTGGAACATGTGTCCTGAGAAATCATTAAATTTTTTCTTTATATTTTTGGCTGCGACAGGTGTCGAGATATCCACGCGCAATTATTATACAGAAGTATTACCGACTACTGGAATTGTATTTTATTGTAAATACATCAATTTTCGTGCTGCACTAAATACATACACCCAAATATGTGACCTTCCCTATGTTTCTAAAAAAGATATTAGGTACAATATTGTACCAAAAACACAACCTTGCATTTTTTATAATATGTTATATATTTATGAGTTCAAGTTTTTATTAAAATATACTAAAAATAAACCATAATAATTCATTTTGAAAAGGGGCTTATAATAATAATCCACTATATAAAATTCAAATTTGTGGATTTGAGGCTCGATACCGTCCACACCGTTCCATAGATCGACTTGAAAATTTGTACACATGTAGATTAGTCCCTGGAGATGGATCCTACCGCAATCCAAATCGCTAATGGCTAATAGCTTTTGTTTAATAAATAATTCAAAATAGCATTGACTGTATATCTGTATATTAAATGAAGTGGCGTAAAACGGATGATGCTTATGAAAATCCACAGTTTTTGACCAATTAGCACAAAATTTTGCATACCTATTCTTTGGACTCCCAGCCAGGTCTTAAGGGTATGTGGTGGGTGGTTATACAAGGGAGGAAGGGAGTATTAGCAGTTTCTGATCAATCAGGATAAGATTTTTCATACATATTCTTTGGGCTCTCAAACAGGTCGTAAAAGTATTAAGGCATAGATGGAGTGGGGGGGGGGCGGTGGTTGACATATATAAAGTGAAGAGGCTTAAAACGTATGATGGTTGTGAAAATCTATTGTTTTCGGTAATCGGAACCTTTCGCACATTCATTAGGCTCCCAGCCAGGTCGCAACAGTATGGGGAGGGGCGGAAGCTTGGGACATATGAAGTGATACATGCGCAGTTTTTGACTAATCGGCACCAAATTTTGCATACATATTCTTTAAGCTCCCGGACAGGTTGTGATAATATAGAGGGGACATAGAAGCGATTAAGATATTGGAGCTGGGCACTGCTGCAGTTGTTGACAAATCCACATCAAATTTTTTACGCATGTTCTTTAGGCTCCCGGACAGGTCACAAGAGTATAGGTAGGCGGGTAGAATGAGG
This sequence comes from Belonocnema kinseyi, assembly GCF_010883055.1. Lineage (NCBI taxonomy): Eukaryota > Metazoa > Arthropoda > Insecta > Hymenoptera > Cynipidae > Belonocnema > Belonocnema kinseyi. The sequence continues at coordinate 43,329,626 of NC_046661.1, read as the reverse complement.
CAGTTATTGAAATATATAAAAAGTATTGCTGGGAAGGGGGGTACAAGGAAGAGAGCAGATAGCGGGGTAGGGGGGTCTAAATTGCATTTTTTTATTAATCGGCACTAAATTATTCACACATTCTTTGAACTCTCGGACATGTCGTAAGAATGTTGGGAGATGATGGGGTGCAGGCAAATTTCTTAAATCTACTATATAAAATTCAAATTTGTGCCGTTGAGGCTCTATACCCTCCAAACCGTTGCATAAATCGGCTTGCAAATTTAGGCACGTGTAGATTAAGCGCTGGGGATAGTTTCTACCGCAACCTAAATCGCTAATTCCTAAGAGCTTTTTAAAAATAAATAATGCAAAATGGAATTGACTGTATCTCACCAAATTTTGCACACATGTTATTTGGGTTCTAAAGCTGGTTTGGGCTCCTGGTCAGGTCGTAAGAATATTGAAGGATGATGGAGTGTAGGGGAAGGGGACACATGTTTTGAAACATATAAAATCAAGTGTCCTAAAACGTATAATTTTTATACGAATCCAGATTTTAATAATTAGCACCAAATTTTTCACACATATTCTTTGGGCTTCCACGCAGGTCTTGAGAGTATGAGGGGGGGGGGGGGGGGGGGGGGGGGGGGGGGGGGGGGGGGGGTAGGAGAGATAAAGATGAGGAAGGGGGCACAAACGCCGGATAGATCATATGATAATTTGTTAGGTAGATAAAATGGGGGGGGGCAGCTTTTGAAATATACTATATAAATGTCAAATTTTTTAAGTCTTTTTGTAGGCTATGTTAGAAACTCACGACTGATTTCAAAATTCTAAATATTAGATTCAAAGACTGGAGTATAATTTTTATAAATTAAATCAATTACCATTTTCTGTATTTAAGTTTATATTTCTGTTTTACCTTCTTGAAGTTTTTCTCAAATTTAATTTAAATTTCACTGTAGACTTCGCATTTTTCAAAACCAAATTCGACGACTTGAGTGCGAGTTTTATGATTAAAATTCAAAATCGCCTTTTTCAAGTTATGTTTTTCAGTTTTTAATTCTTTTTTCGCACTGTGAGTTTTCCTTAAGTTGTGTACAAAATTTCGAAAGTGATTTGGAATTTTCGGAAACTGAATTAGACAACTCAAATGCAATTTTTACGATCAAATTTTACTATCGACTTTACATTTTTTTAACCCAAATTCTACGAGAAATACTTAAAATTGTATGTTGATTTCATTCTAGTATTATGCAATATACAACTTTTATGGCATTTCCGTTTGTTTTCGGTGCATAGTGTTAATGACATTAGGCTTTCCGCGGCGGCAAAGCCGCCGCCACAGGGCACAGCTAGTATAATAATAATTCGATGACTAAAACTAAAAGCATGATACTCAAATACTGAACATTAGATTTATATGAAAAATAAATTTCAATATATATGCCCCACATTTTTAGGTCATTTACCTTATTATTAGTTCTTACATTTTTATCGTAATGATAAGGTATTCGTAATGTATAATTTTACTTTGTCGGTTTTCATCAAATCTTCACGTTTCAAGACCCACTGAGTCAGACAACATGATTTTTACGAATATGTCTGTAGACTGTAGTCTGTATCATGTAGGCACCAGCTATTTTGGATGAAAAGTCAAAAGTGAAAGAATTTTCAAAAATTTAGAAACCATTTTTTCAAGATTTAAAAATTCTATGTGCGTCTACTCATAGTGCACTGAATCTCGAATAACACAGGTCCATAAAAAAAGTTGTCTGCGCGATACAAGTGATTAGGCTGCCTTTATAGATTTGGAGCCGCTGAATATGAATCTGGCCTCAGAATTTCTCATACACGTCTCCGTTTCCCCCTTCATGCAAAAAATAGAGGAAACTCTTTGGATATTATGGAAATTATTTTGATAATACCAGTATACTGAAGAATGAACGTACTGATGTTATATTCTTATGTGTTGGTACTCATAAACACCAAATTCATAGATAAAAATTCCCCAGTGTGCTTTCCGATTTCCCTAGCTAGGCTAAATCTAGGGAAATTGAAGGTCTTGCTCATGTTATAATGGCAAAAAATAACAAAAATGTTATCTTCCTTGTAATTTTGAGAGCCTAAACTAAATTTTACCACCAAATTTTTTACGCTTGCACCATTTTCTCCCTAGGTGCAAAAAGTGGGAAAAATCCTAGGGATTTTCTGGTCACACAGGCCCACAAAGAAAAGTTGTCTGCACGAGACAAGTTACTAGGCTACCCTTATGGATTGTGAGCCGCTGAATCCTAATCTGGCCTCAGAATTTCTCCTATATGTCTCAGTTTTCGCCTAGAAGCAAGAAATATGAGAAAATCTAGGGATATTCTGGATGTTATTTTTATAATACCAGTAAACGCAAAAATAGACACATTGGTATTATATTCTTAAGTGTAGCTATTTGTAGAGACTTCATTCGTACATAGAAATTCTCTAGTGTGCCTTCTGTTTCCCCTAGATGCAGTAAATAAGGGGAAGCCTATTTATTCTGCTACGTTTGTCGTGAGTACAAAATAAATAAAAATAGCCATAAAAAATTGCTGATAAAGTTGAGGAACTTTATAAGGCATTCTTTGGGATGGATATCACAAACCAAGAAATAAATCAAATTTGATACAAACATTAATCAAATAAACGTGTGTGCTCTGAAGAGATCTACAAATTGGTCCTTCATTACTTTGCAATAGGACGCGCATTTGTTGTTTAAATTGTACGTAAATATATTTAATATAAATTTGATATAATAGAGTTGAACATGATTTATAGTCCAGTCAAATTAGCTTTAAAACATGTCATTTGCGGAAACAATGTATAAAGTTTTAATATCGGTCATACGCGGTTCCGTATAGCATCAAAATAAATATCAAAAAAGTTTCCCTGGGGCCGTTGGGTATAGGACTAAAATTGTAGAGCAGACAATTCTCTATAAATATTGCTAATTACTTCATTGTTATTTAAACAATTAAACATCATATAACGATTATCCCGAAATTATATCAGTGACACATTTGATCAAAAATTGATTTAAGATTTGCATATATGTATAATGTATTGAGTAATTAATAAATACTTTAAATTTAAAAAAAAAATTAATTTTAAGTAATTATTCAATTATATATAAGTTAGTAGTAGTAGAGGTAACAGTAACAGTAGTAGTAGTAATAGTAGTATTTTCTTACACATACCTCGAAAAGGAGTGGATTTTCGGTGAAAATATATACAAGTTAATTTGTAGAGCAGACAATTATCTATAAATATTGCTAATTAATTTATCTTTATTTAAGCAATTGAAAATAATATCAACATCTTTCCGAAAATGGATCTGTGACTCATTTCCACACCACCCATGAGTAGGAGTTTGTGGTGCGTTTTTTATGTGGTTACCCTAGGAAGCCTAATACATTACGTACTTGCAAACCATTGTTAAAATGTAATTGAGAAACTGTTATTAATTAGTTGTCACAATCAGCAACTGTGTGTGGTAGTTTATCTATAATTTCTTCATCAAGACAACATGTACGTTGCCTTGTATAATGCAAGAATAAATTGCTCTTCAGCTGTTGCTACTTCACAGTAAGTAGAATTGGGTTTGTTAAAAGTTCTTACAATATCCTGCAATGATGAATTCTTATTGCACAAACTAATTGTTTTAATTTTTCCTTGCCCGGAAAAGCTAGAGGCTGCGTCGCACCCACTAAATTCGTGAGAAATAAAATGGATTCCTTACTATTTTTTAAAGACTCAGACTCTTGCAAAAGTTTCGAACTATAAACCATTAATTATATATTTCCTTTTCCTTCTCTTATATACAAAATATCCTTTTCCATGAGAGAAAAAACAATCATCAATACGAGGAGATCAACATCCTGACCAACTCCAACTGTTTTGTTCCGATAAAGTTTCAAGTTGCGATCCTGTACAAGATGATAATGTCATTAAAGAAATTCATAGCAAGTTTGAAATTCAGCTGAACGTAATAAGTATGCTTCAACAAACCTGTGACTTCCTCCAGTCAGGCTGTGTCTTTATCTGGGCTTCTTCAAACTCTCACAACTGCTGTGAAATGGGATCTGGTAAACGTTGTGGATGCGTGAAAGCTGGATTAAAATGTTCCATAATGTGCCTAAATTTTCAAGGTACAGGTTCTTATGAATACCCAAAGATATATCACGGGCAATGTGGAGAAGGCTAAAAATCTTGTTGATGTAATCGTTGCCGTGTGGTCCAGCATTAGGACCTTTAAACAAAAGAGCGGAGTCAAGAGCTCGGGAGCACAGCTGAACAATAATAAAAAAATGGAGAAGACGCCTGGGTATCAGGCCAAAAGGAAGAGACCTCTGTCAAGCACGCCGAGCCTTGATGGTGTAGGAGCCTCGAGGCCGGGGAAAAAACGCAGATTGAGGATAACACCCCAGGTTGGAACGAGGTCGCCCGTCGAAACAGAAAGGAGGAGCAGGAAATAAAGAGCAATGGGAATGGAAATCTCAAACAGAAACAGGGCATAAAACCAGGAAAGGCCCGACCTGAAGCAGTGATAATCACGCCAGATGAATGTTGAAATTAAGGCCATCAAGAAGACCCAGCAGGGAAATGTGCTCTTGGAACTGACAGCGTCTAGTGAGGAACGACAAAGGTTCAGTGATGCGCTGAAAAAGACTATCAAAGAAATTAGGGATGTTCGGCAGGCGGCACTGTATGCGCAGATCCAGATAAGGGATTTCGACGTCGCGACAAACGAGGAAAAAATAAAAGTGACTCTGGCAAGTGCCTTAGGACAGGAAGCTGCTGAGAACGTTACGGTGAATATGACCAAAACGGAGTTCAGGGACAACTTAATAGCTTTCATGGTATTGAAAGAGCAAGATAGCATTAGGGCAAGTCAGCTTGGCCACATAAAAATTAGGTGGATCAGTTGCAGTGTACGTCTAAAAGAAAAGAGTAACCGCAGTTTCCGTTGCCTGGACTTTGATCACGTTGCAATGGAATGTAAAGGAGTAGGCAGGAGAAAACAGTGCTGGAAGAGTGGCGTGGAAGGCCACATAGCTGCACAATGCACAGAAGAAGCAAAGTGCCGACTTTGTTCAATAAAGGAAGATGGCAGACCAGTCGATCATATGCTTGGTTTGTCCAGGTACAAGTTTACAAAGAAGCCGACAGAAAACGCAATAAAAAAACCGGATGGCGCTAGTGCTTCAAGGAAACTTGAATCGCTTTCAGCTATCCCAGGACTTTGTCTCATTAACAGCGATGCCTTTCCAGTCCAGAATCACGGAGAAGGTGCCGGTTTTGTTTGGGTCACGACCTCTAAAGGAACCTTCGTCAGCTCTTATCTCTCACTAAACAAGGGTATGACGGTCTTTCGTAAGAAATTGGAGGAAATTGAAGCAAGGAGTGAAGGAGGAGACAGGAGAAAGCAGTACTGGATATTTGGCGTGGAAGGCCACATAGCTGCAGCATGCACAGTAGAAGCGAAGTGCCCACTTTGCTCAATAAAGGAAGATGGCAGATCAGTCAACAATATGCTTGGTTCGTCCAAGTGCAAGGTTTATAAAGAAGCCGACAGAGAACGCAATAAAAAAACCGGATGGCGCTAGTGCTTCAAGGAAACTTGAATCGCTTTCAGCTATCCCAGGACTTTGTCCCATTAACAGCGATGCCTTTCCAGTCCAGAATCACGGAGAAGGTGACGGTTTCGTTTGGGTCACGACCTCTAAAGGAACCTTCGTCAGCTCTTATCTCTCACCAAACAAGGGTATGGCGGTCTTTCGTAGGAAATTGAAGGAAATTGAAGGAAATTGAAGCGAGGGCGAAAGGTCACTAATATAGAGGCCACATTAGATCTAACGGCCATAAAAACAGCAAGGAAGGCAGAAATGCAACTGAAGCCAACAGGGCATACATGGCGGCAAAGAAAACGCTGATTCGTTCCATAAAGGAAAGTAAACGTACAAAATGGGTAGAGATCCAAAAAACAATACACGAAGACACGTGGGGGCTAGGTTACGAGATTGTAATGGAAAAAGTGTACGGGTAATCACCGGTTGCGGCCATAGATCCTGCGACGATGAAGCTGATTATGGAGGAACTTTTTCCCAAACATGAAAGCAGAGTCGTCACAACGGAAGCGCTGTCTAAAGCAGTTCCTCGTTTTGCAATTGAGGAACTGTGGACAGCAACATCCAAAATGGCTTGCGGCAAGGCGCCGGGCCCTGATGAAATTCCAACGGAGGTGAAGAAAGAGATAGCTAGGGAGTATCCTTACCTGCTCCTCAACATCTACAATGCTTGCCTTAGAGTTGGGTTTTTTTGCAAGAGGTGGAAAACACAAATGCTTAGTCTTATTGGACAAGGGAAAAGGACCACCGACAACATCATCATCATACAGACCGCTCTGCATTCTCGACGTTGTCGGCAAACTTTTCGAAAAATGTATTCGGGCCAGATTAAGAGCAGCAATCGAAACATCAGGAGGCTTGGCTAAAAACCAACATGGTTTACGGGAAGGCATATTCACGGTGGCAGTGTTGCTATACCTACCGACTGCAAATTTTATTTTATTTCTATTTTATTTTTATATTTATTAATTTCTATTTTATTTTTATTTTGTTTTTATTTTTTCAAATATAAATTTTTTCTTGCCTTGATAAGGGTGCCGTATGGGTGCCGAAACGTT
>NC_046661.1:43310424-43322826 GCF_010883055.1 Belonocnema kinseyi | reverse complement strand
AACTGATCGTCCTTATCATCGGCGCTCTTGGAGGTGCCAAGCTTTCACTTGCTAATAGCCTAAAAAGCATCCCTGCTGACTAGTAGAAAATTGTTCTTTTTCGAGAAAAATAGAGTGCGAAGCAAAAGGCACCTAATGCGAATGTGTTTCTTAAATCTGGAAGAGCTTTAAAAAAGGAGAATTAGCAATAAACAAATTGTTCTCGAGGCTTTAACCTTTAATTTTAAAAGGCCTCAGCACACATGAGAGGTAAATACAAAGACCGAGCAGCAGGCAGATTTTTTTGCAAACCCCCTCTTCAGAATGAATTATATTGTTTCTTTTTAGTATTTGTTTTTTATAAAAGCTTGTTTCTTAAACAATAATTTTTAAGTGATAACTTCTTATGGCACAATGTGAACTCGCAAAACTGTTAACGTTTGGAGGGTAACGCTTTGAGGATAACACTTCTTCTTCTCTATCTTTCCTTTGCTTTGCTCATTAACTGGCTCTTTCAATCCCTCTTCCTCTCTATCTCTCCTTCGATTCTTCTACTTCTCTCCTGCTCACCTCTCTCTCTCTCGCTCTCTCTCTCTCTCTCCGTACTTCGCTCCGGCACTCTTAGGGAGACTCTGACAGTATTAGCAGTGTAAGACGGCATGCGCTCCTATATTGCATATCATAGTATAGCAGCTTACGCTTTTCTGAAGTGCCATGGTTCGTGAACGTGCGTGAATTGATCTGTAATTTTATGTGTGATCACTGAAGTGTTATGCAGTTATTAAGTGTAGTGCAGCTATTTTTTATGTTGAAAAAGTTCAAGGAAAAACAACTGCAATTTGAATTATATGAAGTTATCACTTCAGCCGGTGCCATCCACGCCGACTCACATGTTTTTATTTTTTAACTTTTTAGCACCTCGGACCTATTTCAACAGTACTTCTTTGGAATATACATCGCATAAGGAGGAAATATCAACTCTACAATACGAATTTACGAAAAATTAGAATTTCATTAAATAGGTATGTACAAGTGTGTAAAATCAGAATTCGACCATTTACGAGGGCAGAGGTGAGCACACAGTACTTTAAATACATTTAAGAAATTAAATGTATTTCACTCCAATGTAATTAAATTACAAATTGCTCATATGTAAATTGTATGTCCTGCCAGATACACATCATCCGAGAGGTGAGAAGTGGAGAGCAGAGTAAAGGAGAGCACAGAAGAGGCGAGCTGTGTTGAGGCGAACACACAAAAGAAGAGGAGTAGTGAGAAGTGGGGAGGAAAGGAGAGGACAGCAGAATTGAGGAGAGAAAACGGTAGGAGGGGAGAACAGAGGAAAGGAGAGCACAGAAGAGGAGGGGAGAACAAGAGATAGGAGTAAAGAGGAGGAGAGAACAGGGGAGCGAAGTGAACAGTAGAGGAGAGCAGAGTAGAGAAGATTAGTGTAAAGATGTGTGGGGGGAAGGGTGGAGAGGATGGAAGAGAACTGTACATTTGAGATATACTGTACACTGAGTTTCGAAATTAACTTCTGTCATTTTTCAGGCTTCGCAGTATGCTTGAACCATACTGAAAGCTATGTAGTACTGTCATGACATACATAGAACTGCGCAGTGCAATTATGTGACCCTTTTGTATGCGCAGTATTCTTCAATGACATATATAGATGCGCACTATAATTCAGTGGTACACAGTGTTGCGCAGTAAAGTTCTTCTGTAGATATTGCTGAACAGTGCTCTTCTACGACACTTACGGAAGCATAGTATAATTGATTTTATTACCTTGTTTCAAGGAAGTGCTCCCCTAACCCTGAAGAATCTTTGCAACTTAAAAAAAATTGTACCGTCGAACTGTAAGGAACTTTTTTTCCACCAATCTTATACTGAGAAGGTGAAGTCACATTTTTGTGTTTAAAAAGATCTAAAAGATATTGCAGTTTATTGCTATAAAAGAGATTGTGAATCAAATTTCCCATAAAAATTGTCTCCTCTCAACCACATTACGAAACACTGACCGTTTTTGATATAGGGTGATGTGTTGATATTTCGGTACGTCATAGATGAATCGCATGCAGGAATCAAATTAAAGTGGAGCATTCAGTTCATCTTGATATCATCGTTCATGATAAACTCAGAATCCAAAAATGAAAACATAAAGCACTTAGCAAGAAGAATACAAGTTGTTCCTTTTAAGCTTTTGGAGTGCTCTAAAGCAGGCGTTTTCAGCAAGGGAAATTTTGTCCTATTTACTCCGGAGCCAGATGTCTCCTTTCCTCCACTACGCCTCCTCATTCAACACAGGAAACTTCCGTCTCACTCTCACAGTTTAGTAGATATTCTAGGTAGTGTAAAAGAAATGTGTGTCTCCGGAGTAAATAGAGCCGAATTACCCCTCGCTAAAGAGGTCTGCTCTAAAGGTATTCCTCAAGATTTAAAGAATTGGTTATTTACAGGAGATGATGCGTTTAAGGATGCAGCCTAAATCCATTACGAAATCAACGCTGGCAATGTCAAAGTCATCAATCTTAAGTTGAGAGTAGGACGCCAATGAACGAGGGGAAGGAAAAGAGAAATGCCGAATAATAATTCCTTTAGTTTTAAATAGTTTCAGCGTTAATTTATTGCTTAGTGACCATTGACTTACTGTGTTGATATCTTTCTGAAACCACGCAATCAAACTATGAACGGAAGAGATAGGACCTGAGATGCATAGTTTAAAAAGTCTGCCTTTGTATGTTACTTTCAATGCTCAATATCACTGCTAAGATTACAGGTGTGCAGACCAAAGAAGAGGGGAGCAAGAGTGGAGCCCTGCCAGACTATTCACGATTCCCACCCGATCGGATCTCTCACCCTTATCATTAAGAACTTGTTAAAACGCTTTTTAAGTAGGATTCGGACCACACAATGGCGGTATTGGATAAATTTAACTTACGAAGTTGATGTAAATACTGAAGTAACTTTTATGGAGGCTGTTAATGTACTGTGCTGAGACAGAAAGCACGATTATAGCGAATCGAGTTGACAATTTGCATCTAGATACCTCGAGATTTCTGAATGGACAATATGCTCCAGCGGCTTGGACATACAAAAAATATTGAAATCGGTCGAAAATCATTACATGAATAGTGATTAAAAGACCGTGGATATACGGCTGATCAACGCTTTTTCCAAAAATCAGGGAAAAACTCTACTTGAAGAGAAGAGACATAGATGTGAAGGAGTATGGGGAAATTTAAAAGCAAATGCTAGCCAAATCATCTTGATAGATATACCACATGTTCCGCAGGCGTTCAATTTAATTACGACGAGTTTCTCTTAGAGAACTTCCAAAGTTATATCTGAAAAAAGAAATAAGTGTTTCAGAAAGTCGAGCTAGCTTGCATGAACTGCTGTATCAAAGTTAGAGGGGATTAAGAGATTTTAGTTTAAACTACGTTCCTTAGCTGGAGAAACTGCTTGTTTCAGTAGTTTTTTAATTCTCTTTGCTAGGAAACGATTATTATGATGTTCCTTCATAAGATTTTTTATTTCCACAGTGACCCAATGAGCTAAATTTTTGTGTTTACGTGAAACATGCAAGGGCTAAATTGACCGAGTGATAAAATGTAGCAAGTATGCAAGGATTCAATTTACTGCTAATATCTTCCATTCTTAGGATTTCCTCACAATCGTGGGTCATTACGTGGTCCTGAAACTTACCCTGCTCTACAAATGCAAGATGTCTTATTTGGGTTTGTTTACTTTTTCGATTGAATACAGGAATATTTTATTTAATATTGGTAAGATCGTGATTCGATAGAAATGAGATAGGATGTTGGTCAAAAGAATTTAGCTCATCAAGATCATACACTATCATTAGATCTATTCGGGAACCAGAAATATCAGTCTGATAATTGGAATTATGTGAGACAATAAATAACCCAGCGGCCTGTATTATAGAAGCAAAATATTTAGTATGATAAACACGCATTTCTGTTCATTGAAGCTTCGGGTGCTACTTACAAAGATAATGTGTTAGTAGGCGTTTATTTATATGCCCCGAATGCCTCTTATGGAACAGCACTTGAATCCGAAATCTTTGCTGCTGTAAAAAACTTTAGTAACATTATTATTAAAGGGGATTTTAATACTAACACGAATGCTACCAGTAACCACACCTAATACTTTACATCTGTAGTGCAAGCTTCAGCTGTATACTTCGTTCTACATAATACCACTCATCATACAGACCCATTAAGTACTCGGTTTGACCTTATGATAGTTTGATTATCTGGAAAACCTAGACTACTGAGCCCAACACCCCATGGGATTTCTCTCAAATCACGATATTATTATCATTTATTACAAATACACTTGTAATCTAGGTATTTAAGCTGAATTTCGCAAACAAAGAAACCTTTTGCAAGCAAAAACTAGACATTCGTCCAATAAATACAATTTTAATGCTAATAAAAACAGAAATAAGAACGAAATTATTTGGCACCTGTGGAGAAGACTATTCCTTATCACGCCAGAGCAAGAAGCGGTTGTTCATTATATTTTTATCCCAATGATGCCCTCAGATCTGATAGGATTTCCATCCAATTATTCGACTTGCTTTTCTTGTAATTTTTCCAATTCTTGTTCGTACTTATAACTCTTCCTTACAGATTAGAATTTTTACGGATGTTTGAAAAAAACGACTTTTCGCCCAATTCCTAAAATTGCCTGTCCTGTCTCCCTGGGAGATTTTAGGCCGATCTTACTTTCATGTTCAGTAACAAAACCATTATAAAAGATAGTCCATATGCCGCTTGAAAAATATCTAGGTGACCACTGAATTTGAAATCGCTATTAATAGGAAGGAGATAACGATAGTGGTTTTATTTGACTTTTCCAAAGCGTTTGATTCTGTTGATCACGAGCTTCTTTTACGCAAACTTAGAACGTTTAATCTACTCAATATTGTAATTACGTGGTTTGAATCATACATAACAAATAGGTCTATGCAAGTAGTCAATAGCAAAGGCAAACGATCTAAATGGGCAAAACTTAAAAGTGCAGATGTTGTTATTATTATTTGTTGTTAATTAATATATAGATCATTCAGCATACATGTCTTTACCATTTTTTTCTATAGAAATTATAAAATTTGACAATTTGATCGTCCTTATACGTGTGAAGAAGATCAAATTGTGAATAATAGGCAATTGAATATCTCTAAAAATTTCATGAGCCTCAGAAAGAATATAGAATAACGTCATCGTTAACCCTCATGATGACAAGATAAAATCGTGACGTAAAAATGCAAGCCGGGCCTCTCAGGCCCGTTGAAAATCAAAGTTCTCTTTCCAGTAAATGTATAGAAAAACCTAAAAAGTTTGATTCTTGTGAAGCCGACTTGTTGCTCGCTTTTTTCAGTAAAATCGCAATGAATCACAAAAGCTGTGACTGAAAAGACCTTATTTTAATTTAAAAACATTGCGTGAGGCCACTGATTCGCTTTACATTGAACCACATATGAATAGTATATTTGGCCAAGAGTGTCAACGCCTCCTTTTGTTGCGTTATAAAAAAGATTTATCACCTGTAGTTTTGTTCCTTCTAAATACCAGCATTGCAACTATCACAACAACTATGACAACATCACAATATTACGCGTTGCAAATGCGAGCGCACATTTCAAAGAGTATACACGAAAAATTATGTTTGCACCTGCAAGCAGTAGATGTATTTTTGAAACAAACTAGCAAATATATAGAAATCCTTCAAAATAAAAAAAAATATCTGTAAAACTGAAATCTATGCACTCAACCTGTTTTTTCATGCAAACATGAGTGATATTCATACTCTTTTCCTCGCGGTATTCAAAATTGATGTTGCAATGAACAGCGGGCTTGCGAGGCCCGGCTTGCCTTTTTGTGAGAGTAAAAAATATACATGTTTCTGTGGAAACTGTCGCACGTGTTTGGTCTCTTTTCTTTAAATTGTATTCAGACTGTGCGAGAAAAGCGCCCTATATCATACGTGTCATCTCCGTCGTACAAGGGATTACTCCGTCGTAAAAAGAGAATTGATAGATGAACAAAATTGTGGTAAGTACATTTATTATTATTATAACCTCATTCTTTATCTCGGCCCGTTATTTCTTCTCTCTTTATACATTATTCTGATTGGAGAGGGCATTAGATTTGTGTAAAAATCACTCCTTCCCCCCATTTTTCTAAATATCCACAAAGCCGGCAGGCTCTGCCGTGAGCATAAATGCAGAGCGCAACCATGATGGTACGAAGTTTTCTAACGGCACCGTGCCAGCATGACGTGCCGGCAGAGCCTGACGGCGCAATGAGCAACATATGCACCCACATTTGTCTCAAGGTCTACAGACATTACCTGCTGATCTATCTGCAGAGCCTGCCGGCTTTGTGCAGTAAGTGTGCAGTAATTGTGCAGGAAAATTTCTATCTGAGTACTATAGAAGTCTTCTCTGCAATCCTATGTTCTACATAAGTATACTGAGGTACCGCATATATCGCATATAAATCTTCCACTAATAATTAGTTGCATTGTGCATTCCTATGTATCACAGGACTGTACTGTGCACCCTCTTGTGCTATATAAGCCTACTGAGCATCTTTAAGTATCGTATAACGCTATAGCACAACCCTATTTACTGTAGAAGTTTTCTGCGCAACCCTGCGTATTACATACATGCAATTTGTATGGTACACGTCAGCCCCAAAAGAAGCAGAGGTACCAATTTACAATCAGGGCCAGTGCGAGGCAACCCCCGGAACTACCGTTATGGGAGCTTTAGTATACATGCGTCAACATGTACCATGTAAGTCTACTACGCACCGCTAACAAGGAAGGTACTCCAGGTGTCCCTCGCCGATTTAATTCTCCCTGATATATGTTGTAGTACTCGAAAAACTAAGTGACACGTATTTTTTTTATCTGCGGAAAAGCACTTTAAGGGGGTGAAACAGCCCCTCAAAGATAAGGTTCTCAAGTGTCGAATTTATAGTTTTGTGTATAAAAACCAAATTAATTTCGATCAAACCTATTGTAAAAGTTTCCTTTGGATAAAAAATGAATAACATAATTTTCTCAAAACTCCTAAACTCTTTTCTTCTGCGTCTATGATAATAAATACTCTCAATACACAAATACTATTAGGAAGATAGTTTTATAACGAAGGAAGGGAAATAAAGTCCATCCAATATAAATTTTAAAAATTAAGCGAGGGTAAACCACCCCTACCTATTTTCAAATACGCTGAAAATTACTAAATTAATGGGAAAAAATGTTCAACAAAATATATTGTGCACTTATGACAAAAATGAAGTTAACGTGTTTCACCAAAAAAAAAATTTAATTAATGGGGGTGGCTAACCCCTAAATACTTTTCATTTGGTTTCTATGATAATATTGGTACTTTCCTCACACAAAGACAATTGGGAAAAAGTTTTATACCGAAGGAAGTAAAATAAACTACATCAAACATGAATACAAAAAATTGTGTGGGGATAAACGACAGCCTAATTATGTATAGAATTGTGGAATATGTCTAAACTCGAGCAAAAAAATCAGTAGAAAATACGTGTTGCGCACAAAAAAGAAGATGAAGATATTTATGTATTTTTAAGAAAAAAAGAGCATCGAAGAGGGTAACTATCTCTAAATTGTGTCACATTATTAACCTCTATAATTAAATCTTGTGCGCATTATTTTCAAAGTTTGTTTAATTTTAAGGTATGCGATCTGTTTAAAATTAATCACCTTTTTTCGCAAGATACAATTTATCATAGAATATGCAATAATAGAACAGCTAACAGCAAATATGGAATCTGTAGCGTGTGGTTTCTCTACACGTGCTTGAAAGAAGTTTCTTCTTTCTCTAAACATAATAAAACCTTAATGTTCGGCTGCTGTCGCGCCAGCCCTTCATTTATGATCAACCAAGCTAATCTGCTTGTTTTCGATAAAACTCACATCCGTCCCTCGACGATTGCCCTAAGATCCAGCGACACTTTCCTTTGCATTTCGTGGGAGGGAGTTATCCTTTCCTGACGATTTTTCGAACGGAACTTTTCTTTGCTGGGGGCTGTTTTCGCACTCTGTCTCATACTAACATCGCGTATTCGCGTTTAGATCTCGGCCTTTTTGCTAGCTTCGGTATTCGCGATCCGCTAGGCTCACGCGGCGATCATTTTGTAAACTATTAATATTAGAAGTATTACCTCGATTAACTTTATTTTACTCTCTTACTTTTCATAAATCTTTCATGTCGTTTCTGTTGGAATAATATTAAAATTTACAATATTACTAAATTATATATTATCATCTCTACATAATATTTTTACAGATAGGACTCATTATTCGTTGTCATCTATTCTATTATTGTAGATTTTAAGATAAATTTTATTTTGCGACTAAGCAAGGTGATTTTGAATTATTCCAACAGGAATAACAGGATAAGTTCAACCTTTAAACTATGTGCGTCACTTTTTCGATTCTCTTATTTTGATGTACATATCAGGAATAATATTATTAAGCTTTAGTCTTTGGTGCATAATCAGTTAACCTCGCCAAGATATATTAATCTTTTTAAATATGGGTGTTACAAAAGCGGATATATTGCAAAAAAAGTAGGTCAATTCAAAAATCCGGTGGACTTTGGTAATTCTTTTAAAACACGTTGTGGCATATTAGTATGTACGAACATCGCTGTAATTCAATGTTCGTGGTGTAAAAAATCATTAGGTTTTAAATACTTTTTTGAGTAATAACATTATTTTGCAAAGTTCGAAGAATACATCTTCGATATACTGTCTAGAATTTCAAAATATTGTAAATTTGACCTGAATGTATTATTTTTGTCTATAAACTATGTATGCTTTTTAATTATTTTTATGATCTTTTTGTGTGAAAATCGTGTAGGGGTAGTTACACTCTTTAATGCTCTTTTTTCTTAAAAATGCATAAATACCTTCATCCTCTTTTTTGTTTGCAACACGTATTTTCTTTAGATTTTTTGCTCCATTTTAGAATTATTATGAAATTTTATACATAATTGAGGGGTGGTTTACCCCCGTGTAATTTTTTTATTCTAGTTGGATGGACTTTATTTTACTTCCTTCTTTATAAAACTAATTGCCCAATTTTTTGTGCATGCGGGGTAGTGTTTGAAGTCCAAGAGGTCAACCATTACAAACCCATTTTTAAACAAAGTTTAATCCTTACACTTGCAAAATTTTACTTTTCGAGTCTTAATAACATTATAAGCTTCCTTTCTATTTCAAAATGGTTGTACACTGGTACTGTAAGTTACAATATGGGTAGGATTCTCTACTTTTGTTTTAAAACAGAATAAACATTGTTTTTTCGGAACAATATTTGATATTGCATAGAAATTCCAGTTTTATACAGCGTAAATATTGCGCCTAAAACTAGAGCTACGTAACCTAAGTATTGGACGCATTCTATTCCGCTTTATGTCCAAGTTTTAAAACGTCCGTGAGTGGCTATGGTTTTCAATGTGTTTTCAGTATCGTCTAGACTTAAACAAGCTTTTTTATTCATCATGATTTATTTGCTTGAGTAGCTGAATTAATTTCTTTTCTAAATTTTTAAAGTCTTGATCGTTGTATTTAATATCGTAGATTACATGGACCCAGTAAGTTTGTTTTTCTTCTAGGTGTTTTGGTTAATCTAATTGATCATAATTATTATATAATTTGCAACTATTTCTATAGTTGTTACATTTTGTTCGCGACGTATGTCTAAATTTATTATATTAAATGGAATTATAATATATCCGTCGGATATCGGTATAAAAGTTTCTTTGTGAAGTAAGTACGGCGACTGATTTCAATTTAGTTCAGCATAACTTTTAAAAAGACTAGATTTGCAAGTTTTACTTTCGGAAAACCAATATGGCGACTAATCGAAAGAAAAATCACAGAATAGACCATTATATTTGTTACTTGTCTGAAACTTAACGTATAGAGTATTTTCGAAGTGGCTTAAATTTGATGTACGGGGGTTAGGGTCGTTGATTACGAATTTGATACCAGTTTTTGGAAAAACAAAATGGCGGATTCAAAATGGCAGTCTAATTTTTAAAAAACTACTCCGTTATACACAAAAATCAGTGTAAGGGTGTTTTCGCGGTCGTCCCCTTACTCTGATTTTTGTGCAAAATGGCGTCGTTTTTATAAAAATTAGTCCGCCATTTTGTTTTTCCAAAAACTGTTATCAAATTCATCATCAGCGACCCCGAAAACCCCATTTCACTGATTTTGTGTATAATGATGTAGTTTTTTTTTAATTAGTCGGACATTTTAAATCCGCCATTTTGTTTTTCCAAAAACTGATATCAAATTCGTAATCACCGACCCTAAAACCCCATACATCAAATTTCAACGACTTCGAAAATACACCGTACGTCAAGTTTCAAACAAGTTGAAAATATAATGGTCAATTCTGAGATTTTGCGTTCCAATAGCCGCCATATTGAATCCGCCATTTTCAATTTTGAAAACTTGACATAAGATTTTGAAAGATCTTATATTGATAAAGCCATACTAAGAAGGGTAAGCGCTTAAGCTGTCTGTAATAGAAAGAATTAATGATAACAGCGTAAGCTGGCCTTTCAGTCAGGTTGCGCCCGACGGAGGATTAAATATAACAGCGGTAAAAGATAAACTCCAAACTACACCATGCTCGTAATTTTTTACCTACAAAATTATCGCAATAGATTTCAGACATCGAATTAAATTACATTATAACACCATCATCTGATAAGTCACTTGAATTAGTCCGTGGTTATGAAGAAAACCCGATTTCACCCGAGAAAATATTCAACAGAAAATCACAATTACATCCTCCAAGTTCAGAAGAGAACGAAACTTTTTCATGCAGCTGAATTTAAGTGGGCTTTTTTTAAATCTTCCTCATTTTCATAAATACAGGCAAACTTCTAATTTTAAAAGTTTGTGGCTTTAAAAATAAAGTAAAAGTTTCTTTTAAAGTATCTTATTTTCCTAGGAAAAATAATACATCTTCCAGTTTTGTTTTCACAAGAGAACGATAGTATTGCCTTTTTATCTCGTTTTTTAAAACATGTTGAATATTGCTTCGGAATTCGCTTGATGATTAAAACAAAAATTAAATTATCTGCATTCTTTATTATTTTTCTAAAAAAAATGCGTTTAATTTTTCTTTTGGGTTTAGGAACGAATATAATGAAAAGCAACTAGATGCAAGCTGTCAAACATAGATGATCCGCGTGTCCAAATAATTGAGAGAGTACATAATAAACTATGGAATGAAATGTGTCATAATTACTGAATATATATGACTACTCTTATTTTCAAATTTTTTAATTTATCTGCTATATCATCAGAGATTGTACCTTACCGACAGTAGATCAACCCTCCAAACCATGAAGGCTGAAGAATCTACACAATATCGATCAAGTTAAGAATCTTCAATAACAGAAAATGCTTAACGTCTTAATAAGACTAAATGGAAAATAATATTTTTAAATTAAAATTAAAATTATTTCTTGAAAAAAGATCCTACTCCATCTTCACTACATTGGGAATCGAACCACAAAACTTTATTAATTAATTAAATTAATTAATTAAATTAAGAGTTCTTATTCTGATCCCTCTAATAGCTTAATTGGAAAAGCACCTGACCGGAAATCAGAAGTTTTGTGGTTCGATTACCAATGGAGTGAAGATGGAGGATCCTTTTTTTCAAGAAATAATTTTTATTATGACTACTCTATCATACCTTTACAACTTGTAGAAGAGTTCAATTGGCGTGCTTTTCCTATTTAAGTTTTAATTAAAATGAAATGTATTTTTGACAGTCGGCCCTTCATTCTCCATCCACATATTCAACTGATACTTGAGAAAAACAGGGCGATAAACAATATTTTTACTCATATACTTATATTCAGAAGACACTATTGTCGTGCTTTTTGCGGAAAAAATTTGTACTATCCATATTGTAAAACGTAAAACCATATTTGATAGAAGATGTACCATTGTTCAACACGTTTGTATCGTCTATACTTCAACGCAGATAATACCTTAACATTTTATAGAGCTGTTAACATTGATATTTATTATGCTAATACAAAAGTAATGCTCAGCAAGATAATGAAAGATTGCGTAGAAGAAAAGCAAGTAAATTAATACATCAACGACTGCAACTATATAAAAGTTTATAAAGTTGACTGACATTGTACATTTTCAGTACGGCTACGAATTTTCGGACTTTCAATGTTTTCCGTTTAACAATTTTAAGAAAGATATTTCGAAACGTAATCTCTGACTTTATTTTGTGTAATGAATTATGCAAGAAAGTTTTAGCCGAGCAAAATATGTTTTCAACAATTATTATGTTCATCTCATTAGG
>NC_046661.1:43307554-43310324 GCF_010883055.1 Belonocnema kinseyi | reverse complement strand
GAGTGAGAAAAAGAAAATTATTAGTGAGATCACACATGGTTGCAAAGATGTTTTTTCATTAAATCTTTTTGTATATTACGTTACATAAGATGACTTTGTAAGAGATTATTTTTCTAAATATCGAACTTAAAAGTAGATAAAAAGCTTCAGTTATTGAATTCGAAGATTGACAATATGTTTGCTGCACCCTAGAATACACAGGAACTTAAATAGCATGTTGTTATACATTTTTAATTTTTAAATATTTAAATACAAAGGTTTTATCTTTAAGACTTAATTTTTCTAATTAAGGTCAAATTGATTGTCTGAATTTGACTGATATAGCTTCTTAAATAAAAGTCAAATAAAAATATTAATTTCTCCAGTGTAATAGTGATAATGTCGAAATCTCAAGTCATTTTTGCGCTCAGATGAATGGTTATCCGAAGATCAGCGTAATAGGTTTTCCGTAAAAATCTGTGCCATTTTCAATCAAAAAGAGACAGTTTCTCCAAAAGCCAGTTTTCAAAATTCAAGTTCAAATATCTTCAAGAGACAGTTAATAACTTTCTCGACTATTTTTTCGATGTCTCAAAAAAAGGCAAAGTTTTTTCAAATTTGATTGATTATTGGGAATAAAACTGTTTAATAAATTAGAAGGCTGAGAATTGTTGGACCTGAAAAATCACTCTACAATATATCAATGCATAGGCCTGACCACGTCTAGCGTGGCATCTATTGGTTAAACGTAAGGATGGAAAGTTTAAGAATTTCGTACTATGTAAAATCCTTTCCTATTCTGTTTGTTTTGTTTTTTAAAATATGGCTAAAGATTCGTAACATTTTCCGCATCAAAATGAAAATAAATCTTAATATAATAGTTTTAATAAAACGAAAAGTAAAAGCAAAATAATAATATCCTTTAAATACAGAATCGAAAGAAACTTTTCAGTCATCTGAATTGCAGGGATCTTGTCTTTAAATTCTTCTTAAATTTCATTAACAAAAACAAAGTCCATAGTTTTACACATTTTTTGTATCAAAAGAGTTTCTTATAATATTTCTCATTTTCAGATGAAAAAATAAATATCTTTCTATTTCTTTTTCAAAAAGAGAATGAAAGTTTTGCATTTTTATCTCGTTTTTCAAAACAAATATAATGAAAACCAAATAGAGTGATGGGTCCATTGTCCAATCTTGTAGATAATTCACGTGGCCAAAGGATCAAATGGGGTATCTAACAAAGTATTCAATGAAACATGTCATAATCACTGAATATATAGGACTACTCTGTTATATATTGACGTATTGCAGACAATTTATTTTTGCGTGATTTTGACATCTGAATTTTATATAAAAGAAATGTTTTTTCACACTCCGCACTGATTCGCAATCACATTTTAGCTGATATTTGGTAAAACCGGACCATTAAAAATGTTTTCACTCTTATACTTACATTCGGGAAACATTGTTTTTATGCTATTTGCGAAGAAAATATATTTTACCCAGATTGAGAATAATAAATCCATATTTGGCAGACGATACAGCATTTCTTATAAAAAGTTGATAAGCCTGATCAGAAAAAATAATAAGGTTAATATAATCCAAATGCATAAGCCAATTTTCTATTCTGATATTCTACATAGCCACTGTCAGCTCGGCATATATGTATCCTCTGTACTTTAAGGTAGATTATACCTAAACATTTTATAGTGTTGTTAACACTGGCATTCATTAGGTTTGTATAAAAGCAAAATTTGGCAGGATAACGAAAATGTTCGTAGAAGTTAAACGAAGTAAATTAATATATCAACGGCTGCAACTGTTCAAAAAATTAATGAAGTTAACTAAGAACCAATCTTTTCAGTACAACAAACAAGTTTAGGACATTCTTTGTCGCACTTTAACAATTTTTGGAAAGACATTTAGAAACGTAATATCTAATATTTTATCTTATATAATGAATTGTGCAAAAAAAAAAATTTCTACTGAGCAAAGTATTTTTTCATTCCTCAGTAAGTTTGTCTCATTAGGGGCAAATATTCATTAAAAAGCAAGAAAAGTGAGAGAAAAGAAAGCATCAGTGAGACAACTGATGATTGCGAACATGTTTTTCCTGAAGCCTTTTTGTATAATTTGTTACACAAGATGACTTTGTAAGAGATTCTGTTTCTAAATATCGGTCTAAAAGGTACTTGAAAAGCTCTATTTATTGAATTCGAAGATTGGCTATGTTGTAATTGCACTCGTAGATACATACTCAAATAACATGGTCTTATAAATTGTTAATTTTTTCAATGTTTACAAGAAACGATTTTGTCTTTCAAGTCCTAGTTAAGTTAAAGAGTGTATTCGCATTCATATGTGTCTAACTTTCTAGTTTAGTTTTAGAAAGAATATCGTTACTATCCGCCAAGGCATGAAAAATATGATATTGCATTGTACGAGGTGTGTTCAAAAAGTAAGGTGACTTTTCAATTTTCGCGGACTACGTACACAGTGATCCCAGATCTGAAACGAGATGCGGTCCAATACTATGACAGGGCTATGTCCGTGTGAATACAGTAGGAGACGCTGTAAATGACTGAGTTGCGCGCGCAACCCATTTCTCCTCTTCTGAATTGAAAACTCGAAGATGCACGATTGCCGGTCGGAGCACTTCGTCGATTCTATTTATATATCTATCTGATAACAGCTAACTGCTTTGAGATAAATTCAGGAGATTGGGATTTTAATATTTCCAGATTTCGATGCTGACGATTCTCATGATTTGAATAGATCGCGCGCCTCT
>NC_046661.1:43306097-43307454 GCF_010883055.1 Belonocnema kinseyi | reverse complement strand
ATACATTTTTGAAACTGACAATCAATCAATAACATTTTTGGTTAAGAAATCATGTGTTTTGTTAAAAGGTCGTCTTTCTTTGTAGAAATTAAATTGTTTTATTGAAAATTTATACTTTTTGATTTAAAATTACATTTTTCGGTTGAATTATGAACTATAAATATGTTTTGGTTATAAAGTCGTTCTGTTGTAAATGCAAATATATTTTTAAAAATTAAAATTATAAGTTTTGGGTGGAAATACTCTTTTTGTTTTTAAAATAAAATAATTTCGTTGAAAGTTCATGTATTTTGTTGGAAATTAACCTTATTTAGTAGAAATTTAATCCTTTTGGTTGAAAATGAATAATAAATGATAATAATTTTTTAAAAATTCAGTTCGTAACATTAAAAATTGAACGATTAAATTAATTTTTTAACTAAAAACTTTTTAAAATAAAAGTTACATTGTTTTTATTTTAAGTTGTTCCAGATTAATATTTTTGCATTGTTATTTAGAGATGAAAATTTTAGTTCGCCAATTGAAAATGTTAGAAATTAACTTACTATCAAAATAATTGAATTTTCCACTCAAAAAAAAGAGAATAACAAATTTCCAACAAAATAATTACATTGTCTACTAAAATAATAAATCTTCAACAACAAAAGAAGTTTTAATTTATGATTAAAAACTGTTGAACCTTAAAAATAATAGCGTAATTTGTATTGTTTAACCAGAAATTTCTCAAATGTTAAAGTCATAAACATTTTTAAACGGTTATTTCGTATTTTAAAATAATTTAATTTAAAAAATGGTAAAATTAGAAGGTGTTAAAAGTTTGTGTTTTATACGTATGAATTATTGAGCGTTTAAATGAAATATTTCTGAATTAAACATTTTTTTCAAAGCAATTGTATGTATTTCTGAAATTGATCAGAGATTTTTTGAAAAAAAAAAAATTCAGATCTGGGACAAGCCATTATAAATAACAACTAAAACTGTACAAATTATAACAGAGTGGTTAGAAATAAAAAGCCTTGATTTGTTAAAATTGTAATGAGCTAAATTTTACGTTTGAACGCTACAATTTTAATTTAGAATAATATTTAAAATTAATTTAAAACTTGAAATTATTTGAAATAATTTGAAACAGGATGTAGATTTTTGCAGATTTAAAAAAAAAGCTTTTGAGAATTGTAAAATATTCAAAAAGAATAACAAAAATTGTTGTGATTGCTAAGAAAAATGAAAATGATTTTTTAGATTGAAAAATTATTTTTAAGTGAGTATTTGAAAAGATTTTAAAAATTAAAAAAAGGAATCAGGACGATTTTAAGGCAATTTTTTTATTTTGCAGTTTTTTTAATTTTAGGAAAAA
>NC_046661.1:43299013-43305997 GCF_010883055.1 Belonocnema kinseyi | reverse complement strand
ACTGTCTTCTTTGATTACCGTGGCGTAGTGCATCAGGAATTCTTACCACAAGGTCGTACGGTCAATAAGGAGTATTACCTTCGAGTTATGCGCCGTTTGCGAAAGGCGATACGCAAAAAACGTCCGGAACTTTGGAAAAACAATTCGTCGCTTTTGCATCACGATAATGCGCCTGCTCATTCATCGTTGCTTGTGAAAGTTTTTCTGACCAAAAACAGCACCACAGTCATGCCTCAGCCTCCAAATTCACCGGATTTGGTCCCCAGTGACTCTTTTCTTTTCCCAAAACTGAAGAGACCCATGAAAGGACATCAATTTTCAACGCTTGAGGAGATAAAATATGCATCCCTGAAAGAACTCGAGGCTATACCACAAAATGACTATCAGAAGTGCTTCGATGATTGGAAAAAGCTTTGGCACAAGTGTATTACATCTGAGGGGGATTACTTTGAAGGGGACAACATAAATAATGAGGAATAAATGAATATTTTTTGAGAAAACCATAAAGTCACCTTATTTTTTGAACGCACCTGGTATAAGTGCGGCACAGAATGTCTAATTCAATCAATTTTTTGTATCTTGTAAAACTTCTTACGGAAACTTTTTCCTTGTTTTGCTGATAAATTCCCCAGAATTCCTTAGTTTCTTTATCCCAACGATTCGAAACTTATTTTTTAAATCGGCACCAAAAATCATTTGAAATACAGCAAACAAATCATATGAATGTTAATAAGGGTTGAAATTCCTTACAAAAATTGTAACTAAATATATAAACGTGAAAGTTATGTAAAAAGTGTATTAGATCAAATTTATGTAGGTACTGTTACATAAACTTCAACTTGTGCTAAGAGAAATTCACATTTTAATCATTTTAATGAAATATATATCCGCTATGGGACACCGTAAAGGTGCGTGAGTGAAGGGGGCAAAAACAATGTTTAAACTAACTTTTTTGCATTGTTTAAAATTTTTTATTTGTGTTACGTCAAGCTTTGTTATGTTTCACTTATTAACTCTGAAGTGTTTACCAAAATTGTTAAATAAATTCCTAAAAATTATAAACAATATATCTGTTTAAATAAATAATTTTTAAAAAATGAAAAAAGAAACACCTAGAGATATTGCCGAGATGAATCCATAACTATATTTATTTTTTCTATAGGACTTTTAGTTTATTTTATAATAAAGGTTGATTAATCAAATCTATATGCGCCATGGGATATCGTAAAGGTTTGTGCGTGAAGAGGGCAAAAATAATGTTTAAACTAACTTTTTTGCATTGTTAAATTTTTTTTTCATTTATGATATATCAAGGTATGTTATGTTTCACTCATCAACTCTGAATTGTTGACCAAACTTGTTAATTAAATTCCTTAAAATTATAAACCATATAATTGTTTAAATAATTAATTTTAGAAAAATTAAAAAGACACCTGGAGGTATTTCCGAGATAAATACAGAACTATGTTTACTTTTTCCATAAGTGTTTTTTTTATTAAAGGTTAACTGTTAATTAACAACGTAATTGTTTAAAAAATACATTTTTTTAAAAAGTGAAAAAAAACAACTCGAGATATGGCTCAGACGATTCCGTTGGTGTGCTTAGTTTTTGGCTATTTTAGGTCTTATCCGCAGTGCGCCAAACCGCACATACAATGGTAGTGTTATAAAAAAAATTTTGAAAGGAGCACAAGCACACTTCAGCAGATTTTTTACGATCAAAATCTAAAGAACTCACCCGAGGGGCTGTGCACTGAGTATTCCAGGAGTCAGATAGCCGACTACTGCCGACCTACTTAACGAGACTAACGGCCTACTACAAAGACCGCTGAAGGTACTACTCCGCAATTACTGCGACTTCTTTTTATATTACTTAAACATACTTTCGACTTTGGCAATTCCTGTTATGACAGAAGAGCCGTCACTCACCACGGGCGACTGTCTTTTGTCTCTTTTCGACTGAAATATAAATAAGTGGGAGTGAGCGAGAGAGTAGTTCAATAGAGAATAATTCAGAAAATAATCCTTTGATTCCATTATTTGTAAGTCGATGCAACGATTTATCCATACTTTTTTAGATGTAATCGAACGTCGATCCGCTATGTATGTTACAAAAATATTATAAAGCTAGATTCGGCAGTTCATTAGCGAACCTGCAATAAGTTCCAAGAACTAATGGCACTTTTTTAGTTCATGGAACTTATTGTACGTTCGCTAGTGAGGTGCCGCATTAAGGTTTATAATATTTTTAATGTTTTGTGTGTGTGATACTGTGAGTTGCTGAATGCGTGAATTCGCAGTGACTTCGTGAAGTCGAACACAAGCGTCCATGGACTGTCAACGTATGGTGCGAAATAATTAGCAACAAACTGATGGGTCCCCAGATTATCGAAGGCAGCTTAAATAGTTCAAAATATCAAGACGGTTTGGAAAATGAACTGCCATTATTGCTTGAAGACTTGAACTTAGAAATACGGCAGAACATGTGGTTTTAAGATGATGCTTGTCCGGCACACAATTCAGCGGTAGAAAGAGAAGCCAATTTATCGGACCGCCTCTACCAATCTAGCGACCATTGAAATCACGATTAAGAACTTCTCTTTCTACCGCTGAATTGTGTGCCGGACAACCATCATCTTAAAACCACATGTTTTGCCGTATTTCTAAGCTCAAGTCTTCAAGCAATATTGGCAGTTCATTTTCCAAACCGTCTTGATATTTTGAACTATTTAAGCTTCCTTCGATAATCTGGGGACCGATCAGTTTGTTGCCAATTATTCCGCACCATACGTTGACAGTCCATGGATGCTTGTGTTCGACTTCACGAAGCCACTGCGAATTTTCAATACTCCAGTGGTGCATGTTGTGTCGATTAACTATTCCATGCTTCGTAAAAGACGAATCGTCAGAGAATAATAAATAACGAAGAAAGATGGGAGTTTGTTGTATTTGTTCACGTGCCTACTGACAAAAAGCTGCCCGATTTTGGAAATTAACGCCATTAAGTTCTTGATGTTAAGAGACATGATACGGATGAAATTTTTTACTTTTCAAAATTTTCCAAACACTGCTCTGAGACATTCCAGAATCACGAGCAATTTCTCGTGTCCTAACGTGAGGATTATTGGCCACTGCAGCTAATACAGCAATTTCATTATTTTGATCAGTGACAGTTGTTGTACGGGTCTTTTTCTTAGGTTGAACCCTTCCATCGGTAGTAAATTTTGTAATAGTACGATAAAATGAAGCACGTGACACAATTCTATTTGGAAAACGCTGAGCGTAAAGATTGACAACATTATCAAGATTTCTTCAATCTTCTCCATACACCAGAACCATTTCAATTTTTTCTCTCGTACGGTTAGATACTTCATTGTAAAATTGTATTCGGAATAATCTTTCATCTAACTAAAATGAGTTTTGTCTTAAATGTGTTTTTTCTAATTAACTGTATTTAAGGAAAGAACAAAGTAAACACTTACGTAATGTTTCGATAGCCTCCGCTGACCTCAATCTACAATAATGCAAGAGCTAAAATTTAAGAATATTCTGGAAACACTGTTAATGTAAACGTATTACTTAATAATTACTTCTCAAGAACGGACATAAGTTTTGGCATGTCGCAATGAAAATGATATATTTTTTATTGTTAATGTATTGCAGAATAGTTGGCGTGCATTCTCAGTAACAGAAAAATATAGAGAAATTGAATTTCGTCGATTACAGCGCCATCTATCGTGAAACGAGAAAAATATTATAGAAAAATCATACGCATTTTTATCCAAAGAATCTGAATATGCAATAGAAAATAGGGTTTCCCATTTAAGATATCGAACTTGCCCCACCCCCACCCCCAGGGGGCGTCGTGGGGAACCGATTTTAACATTAGTGAATATACTCCTCAGTTCGCGTTAATTTTCAATATTAAATATAAATTAGCAAAACGAAATCATATTTTAGTTTAATTTTTAATAAAACTTGTATGCGCAGCAGTTATTCCAAGGAATATTAACAGTATAATAATAATTAATACCATTTTTTGGAGAACATAAGCTTAATTACCTAATGAATAACAGAAAGATATTGAGCATGCGCCGATCGAATAGTATCGACACTTTGGTATCGATACTTTTTAGACCGATTTTAGAACTGGATCGGTTCGACAGTATTTAAAGTATCGATTATCAAGGATCGATACTTTTTCTCAGGATCGCCCATCACTACAAAGAATGCGCAGAGATCGCTAGAAACTACTACTGATCCCCAAAAGGATTCCATGCTCGATTTAAAGTAGTCGTCAGGAGAATTACTCGAAGCATATCCCCTCAGACAAACCATCTATTTAGTGCTTATTTCGTGATATCCAGTAATAAGTGCACCACGTGTCCAACAAGAAGAGAAAATTACAGTATTAAGTGTCGGTGCTAAAAGTGTGTTAAAAAATAATTAAAGCAGTCATGAATCAGAAAAAAGTGACGATGAGGATTAATACAAGAAATTAATTCAACCAGTTTCCTTCTTAGTTAAAAAAAAGTACAAGTTTAAAGTTCATTTGTTTCGTAAAAAAAACTAAACTACCCAGCTTTGATCGCTTGCACTGTCGCCGTCATTTTAAATTTTAGAATTGCAGAAGCAGATTCATATTCGGTGATACCTAAAAAGTCCATGTACCAAGTTTCCATATTTTAAACTTTAACTTAATTATGTCACAAATTCTTGATGCACCGCTTCTTGCCAACACAGTAAAAAAATGTGATATTTTCTAATATCAGATTTCTTTATTTTTTTTAACTTCTCAAGTACACTGCACGATCAGAAACCATAAAAAGCTTACATATGTGCTAGTATTGTAAGAACGTCAGCCATCTTGGTTTGACTGCATACATGATCCCGAATCAGATCATTATGATCTCAAAAGTCGATCATTCACTCCGGCCGATCAAAATGCTATTGAATTCGGTATCATTTTTGTTGCACATCAAAATGATATTGATTTCGGTAATTTTTTTCGATACATTTTAAAACATGGTTCAGCAATTGTTGTTCAAAATCAAAAAGTGTTTCTTTTTGGCTCATCAGACAAAAATAACTAAAGATAAAAAACGAAATTTAGAGCAGTATTGATAAGAAACCTTCAATTTCTGAATAATAGATTCTAATACTATTTAAAAATCAAATATAATACCTGAAATTAAAAACAGATATACAAAAACAATTAGATCAATCGAAAAATGTGCGTTTTATAGAGGTTTAAATCTGTAATAAATAAAAGTATTGAGCCCTTTTTAAAATAAGTAATATTCAATGTGATTAATTCGATAAATTAAAAATGTTTCTTTTCCTTTTTTTTTAAATTATTATTCAAGCAGTGTTATTTCGCGATAATAACTGAGTTAGAAAATATTATGAAATAATTAGATCAATGGAAATCTGTGCGTTTTATGGAGGTGTTTGTATAGCAGAAAATCGTTATTTGTCATTAAGGATATTAAAGCATTTTGGAACTAGATTTTTCTTAATTTTTTGTTACATTTGGATCGTTTGGAAACATTTTGAATATTTAAAGAAAAAAGTATCAAATCTTTTTTGCTTTCTTTAAAACAACATGAGTTTGAAAACTTTTAGTTTAAAGATGGTTGAGGCTTACTTCACGACTATAAGGACGATGGTGCCTCAAAATACTTAGCCAAAATTTTTTAATCAAGACTGAAGTGGTTCGATAGCAAAGTTAATTAGTGTGAATTATTTATCAATAATTAAAAAAAACTCTGTTATCATTATATAACAATAATTTGAATAATAACGTATTTTTCTCTGAAAAATAGTGTATTGAATTTTCATATACTATCTCTTAGAATTCGGATTTCTTGTATAAAAGAATATAAAGCCCCTCAGTACCAAATTTTCAGCGACTGATCGCTTAATTTTCTGATCACTGTCACTTAAATGCTGTTAAAATTTTACATACTTTTCGGTTGATGATTAATTATTTTCTTGAACACGAAAAGTTGTAAATTTTTTTACTATACCAGTCGCTTTACAATGCGTATTTCATAAATCTATCGATTTAAAAATTTTCTATATTAGATTTTTGTTTTTAAGCTTACATATTTAATTTAAATAATTCGAAATGCAAACTTGAAGATTTGAACAATAAAAATTTTAAAACATTTGAATTTGAAAATTTTGGAGAAAAAACATTTCTCATTTAACATTTATTATTCATTAAAATATTTACAAGTTGCAAAAACGTTTTAAACCTAATTTTAAGTTCAAAATTTTGGTTAACAATCTCTAGATTCATCAAGCTTATGATGTTTTAACTATTTGAAATGAAAATAATTTAAATTCTAATTTACGAAGTATTCTGTTAAAAAAATGTGTTTTTAAATTTTCAATGGTTCCACCTTATAATTGCTTAAAATACTAAAACTTTGAAAATATTAAAGTTTAGTGATTGATTTTTCAGTTTAGAGCATTGAAAATTATCACCTGGCTTAATATTTTTGGAATTAAACCTGAATCTTTAAACTCTATATTTAAATAAAAATTTTAATTCTAAATTTTGCAGTTTATCTGCATTTTATTTAAACTGGTCTAATTGGAAAGTGTAAGTACCTTCCATTTTATAGGTGTAAAATATTGTACATTCAAATACAAAATTTTTTATTTAAACAACTTCTGAACTTCAATTTAAAAAGTTTAAGATTCAAGAGTTCTACTTTTAGTTCTTTAATTTGTAGTTTTTTTATTATTTCAAATGGAAAAATGTTCAGCTTTGTAGTTAAATTTTTTAAATTTTATTGACCGTGAAAAATACTTGCAAACCGAGAAAACACTGGAAAATGCATGGAATTTTTTTTCTTTGATTAAAATAGCCAACCCGATATACGAGGGTGGATTGATAAGTTTCCGGCCTGACCAAGAAAAACAACGTTTTTAAGAATTTTTTTTTTTATTTCTCAACATAATCTCCTCCAAGGC
>NC_046661.1:43285649-43298913 GCF_010883055.1 Belonocnema kinseyi | reverse complement strand
CTATCTAAGGATGGTACTATAGAACGCCACCTCAAGGTAGGCCTAGTGGCGCCATCTCTTGGTCAGGCCGGAAACTTATCAATCCACCCTCGTATGAACGTACATACTCCAACATAAATTTTTCACACGATACTAATTGGTTATTGTTTGGAGAGTACTGAGATAGTACGAAGATTATTAAGGGTATCCCGGAGACAGCCACTACATCGGGACCAGTGTTGGGTAAGTTACTTTTTTTGAGTAACTAGTTGAAGTTACGTTACTTAACGAAAAAAGTAAATAGTTACAGTTACTAGATAAAGTAACTTGAAGTTACCTAGAAAGTTTTTTTCTCTTCCTTAATTTTTTAATTTAAAAGAAAAATAATTGATACAAGATTAATAAAATTATTTTTTATTATATTATGGCAATAAAAATATTAATAATATATCAAAATATTATTTTTAAAAACAGAGATTGATTTAGTAAATAAAAAACTAGACAGATATTTCGTCAAGTGAACAGTAATATATTTTTGGAAATTGGTATACAAAGTACACAAAGTAACTATAAAGTAACTAAAGTTAAGATACAAGTTACTGCAGAAATCGTAACTAACTTACGTTACAAGTTGTTTTAAGAAAAGTAACTAAATTACCCTGAAAGTGACAAATAACGTAACTCTCCAGGAACTTAGTTACTTGTAACAAGTTACTACCCAATGCTGATCGGGGCTGCAGTGCATTTAAATGTAACTTTCGACAGGAAAAGACTATAGAAAAACGTTTTTGTTTTTGCTATTTTTTCAATAAGCTCCATTACATTCTCCTGATTCTTAGATTTCTCAACCTACTGCTAATTGCTGAAACACTTCTTCTTTCTTTAAACAGTTCTTCTCCTATAATATCTTAGAATTAAAAATAACTAATATGTTCAGAAGCATGTGCTCACATTTGAGAAATTTCAGGGGGTGAACTTAATACGTTGGCTCTTAAAATTTTTTTAGAATTTGAACAAAAAAGGGGTTGCCGCAAAAATATCGAATTTTTTGTTCGGCCACCCCAGCACTACATGCCCTTTATGATGTTAGAACCAGGTACTGTGCCTAAATGAACATTGACTAATTTTGCTCCATAAATACTATAATTACACTTTTATTAGATACTTAGGTCCTACTCATGTTTTTAATCAAGTCTGTATTCGGAGTGAAGAGTTAATTAAAGACAATACTTTTTTTGTAAAGCGATTTTTTTGTATTCTGACCCGAGCATTCGACAACATTTTTTTCACACAAATAGTATTGAAATTATCGAATTTTTCACACCGAATACAGATTTTTTGCAAAACGTGAGTGGACCCTAATTATCTTACAAAGATATAATTCTAGTATTTATGCAGTAAAATTAGGCAATTCATTTTTAAGAGCAGGGTCTGGTCTCAACTTCCTTATGAAGGAGTAAGCATGTCTATTGTCTATTCGCCAAGCGCTAAAATACTGAAAAGTTTAAATGGATAATATTGAATGGTAAGCAATGTATAGTTGAATTTGAGATTTAAGAATCGAAGCCATTATCTGCACAGAAATGTGAACTGTATTCAAGATCTAATGTTTGTACACATGTGAGAATCGTTGGTAACGAAGCAACCTCATAAATAATCCGTTTTTACCGATACCGATACTATCATCCAAGCATTGTGCCCGATCTTCTGCTTCTGCAGGAGATGTTAGATTCGAATGGAAACGAGGAAGTAGACAACAAAGCTGCCTGCTTTCAGGCGTGGAAACAGGAACGTGTTGCAAGGTTGGTATGCAATGTCGCGACTATGTCGATACTCACGAAGCTTGCACAATGATATCGTCCGATCAAAGAGTGAGAGAGAGAGACTGCCTTGATAATTTTGAACGAAATTTTCGACTGTGTATGGAAACGTTAATGAACGCTGTTAAAGCTTCAACTATGCCTATTGTTCGCACACATACCACTTGCAGAAGTAATTTACCATTCGACGATAATCAACATTTCATGAACATGAAATGTTGCTGGAACCGACAGCACGTGGCACGCTTCGCAATCCACAACGATTGCATATCGGTCTTTTAATCACTGTTTTCTTGTCTCATATTTTAAAAAAATTCGTATTTTATCATTGAAAGCATGTTTCTGGTCCAAATATATCAATTCACCATTAAAGAGTTACATGTAGAAAACACATGCTCTTTTGCAAAAAAATCTGTACATTTCATTAGTGAATCGTTTTAGGCAGCATAGCACTGAGGAATATAGTTGAAAATTGTGTGGGAGCTAAATTTAAAACATTTAAACTCTGTAGTTAAAATATTAAAAGTACCTGCTTCTTAATGGCTGTCATGTGCTTTGCTCAAACTCAGATTTTGCATTAATATTTACGAGTCTGACAGAATTTCAGGCCAAAATATCTTAAAACCCAAAAAAATTTAATATGCTGGATATAACAACCCCTAACAACGCTGTTGCGGATTTTTGTTGCCTAGCAATGAGAATAATGGAAGAGAAGAGGTAGGAACAGGGGTTGATGTTGAAGGATTTGGTGAGTATTAGGCGATCAAAAGGTTATGAAGAGGTGAGGGTTGTGGGCTGATGAAGAAGCAAAGGTGGGGCTAGAAGAAGCGATAATGACATTGATAACGGAAAACCAAAGACGATAGAGAGGTGAATGCTTCAACAGGAAAGAGAAAGGAAGAAAACGGATGAAGTAGGAAGAGAGGTAAATGTTGGAAGAATTGATGAGTACGAAGCGATCTTTATTTTAGTGAGAGGATAAGGAGAGTAGATGATAGGAAGATGAAAGAGGAGTTTCTTGATGGGGTGATAAAGGGTAGGAGGTAAGGGGTGTAACATAGAAGGTGAGAATTCAGGGGTGAGGGGTTAGGAACAGGTCATAAGAGACAAGGAGATTGTGCAATTGAGAGGAAAAAGGAAGGGAAAGAAAAGGAAGAGGTGGGTATGGAGGTTTTTTTTATTGGACAGGCATGTGAGCGAAAGTCAATGGGGGCGGGAGCGAAGTGGGGCTTTAATGAGTGAGCGGTTAGGAAAGAAGTTGAAAGTGGAGCAGGTTAACCGGGTGGTAGCAGGTTTAAGTTGACAGATAAGTGGTCAGTAGTAAGGAGCAAGGGCCAGAAGACAAATATTAAGGGCTAAGGAATATGAACAAGAAGCAGGGGGCTTCTGTAAGCAGTGGTAAGAATAAGTCACGTCCACTCTCTGCTTATGATACGGAGAAGATTGTGCAATATTTACCCAGTATCTTTATCAGGAAGCAATTCAATTGATAGAAATACAAAAAAAACTACTAAAGCGTAAACTGCTTTACTGTATAATATTATTTAGTGTTTATTGAGTTTTATATTGTTCGCAAATATTTGAGGAATTCTCTATTACTGTGGGTTATTATTCACCGTTGCATTTTATTTGAAATAATGTTTAAATAGATCAAGAATTTTATAAAAAGTTACAAATATTTTCAGTATGTGCTATATTAAAATCAATAGCGAGCCATTCAAAAAAAAAGATTAAATGTCTGCCGAAAATAACTTAATCACCAGTACGGAAGAGCTACTAAAAATTAGTAAACTTAGGCACGTTCATAAACTTTTGACTACAGTAATTAGTAAAGAAGAGTTTTATTCTATCTAGTGCCATCTGGGAATATCTGCCGGCTGGCTCAGCATTGACAAACCATTAGGGTCGTCCACATTAGGATGGGCCAAATTAATACCTGAAAAATTTAACTATCAAGTTTTGGTGATTTATCCCCATCCCACAATTGGTTAATTTCCGGAAAAATCAGTTCCATTTTTTTCAAATCAGTCAGTATTAACCCATACCCCCGGGCTTTTGAAATTAACATAGGGGTTTAAATGGGAAAAGCTCGTTTTCTTTGAAAACAATCAAAAAAAGAAGTATTTGTTATTAACTTTTCGTAAATTTCATTTTAGTCCTGTCTGAAGGAATTTTCAAGAAATAATTCTTAACCTATGGCCTTTAGTTTTAATACTTAGAACACCCTTGCATTGTGCCTGAAAAATTCCCCAAAAAATGCAAAAATGGCAGTTTTATGTCGAATTCATGCTTAAGACTGTATTTTTTATTATTTTCACATAACTCAAGACCTTCTTATCTAATTTTAAATTGTTTAAATGATTATTATTATTTGAATTCAGATGCCTGAAACTTCTTTGCGTTTCATCGAGGGTGTCATTGTTCGTAAATACGTAGGCAATGACAGATAGAGGTTAGAAAGACACGCTGGAGAGTAATTAAATAGTATATTGCGTATCAAGTGGGAGAAGGTGGGGGGAGGGTCCAGGGTGAAACTCTAGTGG
The DNA here is from genome assembly GCF_010883055.1 of Belonocnema kinseyi. Classification (NCBI taxonomy): domain Eukaryota; kingdom Metazoa; phylum Arthropoda; class Insecta; order Hymenoptera; family Cynipidae; genus Belonocnema; species Belonocnema kinseyi. The sequence continues at coordinate 43,294,571 of NC_046661.1, read as the reverse complement.
GGGTGCAGGGGGCGAATACCCCCCTCTCGGGGGGCGGTCAGGGGGCGGAGCCCCCCTTTATAAGAAAATATCAATCCTGATTTAAATAAAAGAAATATTAACACCCTCGTACTTAAATTAAGACGTGATATGAATGATATCAATGAGGTTAGAAGCAATTATTGATTTTTCTGTTCGCTCTGCTCTAACGCAAGAGCAATGGGGAGGTTGCAAGCTACTCTGGTCAAAGTTCTGCGAAAATTTGAATTGGATAAATGAAAAATTGCTCTTTCTAATACAAATTATTAATAAAAGTTTCTAGTTAATTCACAAAACAAGTTAAAAGCTTACATTATTTATTTTGAAAACTGTGGCGAGACGAGCACGCTACAGTTATCGCTGAAAACATCGATCGTTCACGATCGAAGGTGGAGACTGAAGTTAGCCTCTATTCTCGAAACGAGGTTCGATAAGAGGGAGAATGGCAGCAGAAAACTGCAGATAAAACAGAATTTATATACTTTCGATACCGATTACGGCGTAAAGTAACTTTCGCAATCGCCTATTTCAACTTTCTAGTCTAGGGTTGAAAACGCAACATTCGACCCGCTACGGGGCATCGAAAGTCAACTTTTTAATACATGTGTTATGAAAAATTATTATTTTTCGGGATAAATTATACAGTTAATAAATTTCAGGAAGAATATTTCTTCTTTAGCACATTTGATAATCATTTAAACAATTGTTATTTTTTCGAAATAGTTTTCCACTGTAAAACGTTATAATTGTTATTTTCTTGAATTAATTACACAATTTACAAATGTTGAGCGTGATATATTTTTCAACGATATTTAACAATTATTTAAACAATTTTTTTCTATAAATCTTATAAGGTTAATACACTGCCTTCGGAAAATGTCGGTACCATCAGCGAAAGTACTATTAAAAGTCATTGCTGACTTTGAAACGTTATTACTTGTTCCGAAAAGGAGTAAATAATTTTTTTTAATATGTTACAAAGCTTAAATTACGCGTCAATAGAACCCCAACCGAGACCTTTTTCACATTTTGAAGAGAAGATACCACGTGGAAAGTTTAAAAAAGTGCAATGATTCTCGAATTTTGTACCTCGATGTTAAAGTATGGCATGACCTCGAAAAGTAGTATCAAAAATCTGAATACCATGCAGTCTTTGAACTCTTATTTTTAATTTTAGCCAATAAATCTTTAAAAATCTTCATGAGTTCTTGAGATAAGACGTGTCTAGGCCGAATTTTAAGGTCCTGGAAGCTGGAATTATAACATTTTTGTATCGTTATGGTCACTGAGCCATAATTTAGTGCTAATTTATGCTGCAGAAAAAAATTTTGTGCCCTGTAATTTTGAACTAAAACATGTAGAACCCACAACTCCAGTATGCGAAACTCGGAAACTATTAGCGTTATCAAATTCTCCCTTGCGCAGGAATTTAGTACTAATTAAGTGCTCTTGATTTTTTCTATGCTAAAAATCCGGGCACTTTTTTCACCAAAAACGTGTAGTAATGCTGGCTTCAGATGAATCTCGTTATGTGAAACTCGAAAATTATTAGTGTTATCAAATTCTTCTTCGAACAGGAATTTTGTTTTAATTAAGTGTTCTAGGTTTGTGCTATGAAAAAAAAACCGGGCAATTTTATTTTACCAAAGACGTGTAGTCAAAATATCTTCAAATGACACTGGCATGTGAAGCGTGGAAATTAGTAGTGGTACAAATTCTTCTTAGGACAGGAATTTAGTACTTGTTAAGGGCTCTAAGTTTGTGCAATGCAAAAAATCCGGGCACTTTTTTTTTAAACTTGTAGTGCCGGCTTGAGGTGACTCTAGCATATGGAACTCGGAAACTATTCGTGATATCAAGTTCTCCTTCGTACAGGAATTTAGTGCTTATTAAGTGCTCTGAATTTTTCCTATTCTAAAAATCCGAGCACTTTTTTACCAAAAACGTGTAGTAATGCTTGCTTCGGGTGACTCTGGCATAAGAAACTCGGAAATTATTAGTAGTATCAAAATCTCCTTTAGAAATGAATTTAGTGCTAATTAAGTGCTCTGCATTTGTGATATGCAAAAAATCAGGGCACTTTTTTAAAAAAACGTATAGTAATGCTAGTTGCAGGTGACTGGTATTTGAAACTCGGCAACTATTAGGGATATCAAGTTCTGTTTTGCGCAGGAATTTAGTGCTAATTAAGTGCTAATGCGTTCTACAAAAAATAAACTTTTTGCCCGGTAATTTTGATTTAAAAAACATGTAGTAATGCTGGCTTCAGGTAACTGGTATGTTAAACTCAGTAACTAGTTTTACACACCAGAGTCACCTAAAGCCAGCATTGCTACACTTTTTTTGGCAAAAATAAAGTGCCAGGGTTTTTTTGCAGAACACAAATCTAGAGCACTTAATTAGCACTAACTTTCTGTCGAAAGAAGAATTTGACACAACTAATCGTAAAGGAGAATTTGATTATAGTAATAGTTTCCGAGTTTCGCATGTTGAAGTTGTAACTTCAGCTGAAGTTAGCATTACCACATGTTTTTGACCAAAATTACCGAGCGCAACATTTTTTTGCTGCAGCAAACTTCGAGTGTGTGGTATGAATTTTAGATTTTCGCTACAACTTTACTACGCCATGCTACATACGTACGTTTTGTCGTGGCTCATTCTACGCGTAATTTAATCAACTTTCTAAAGATTTTTCAAAAAAGTTTCTCGCTCCTTTTTGAAATAAGTAATCATGTTACGAAGTCTACTGTGGCTTTTAATAATACTTTGGCTGGTCGCAAGGACAATGTCCGACGGTAGCGTAAATCTGGAATCGATAACGCATTTAATGAAGGGTATTGTCCTGAATGTCAATTTTTATAATCGTTCAAATTTTAATTTTAGAAACTGGTGTATGTAGAGAATTTCAAGGAGTCTCTTTTTTCCGTTAGAAAATATTTGTAGTTTTTGCAATTTTTAAAGTAATTAATCAAAACTAGATTTTTCGAAAACAACCAAATTCAATCGTTTTTTCCTTTAAATTGCACTAACTTAGTCTCAGAATTTATCAATTTTGTCAATCCTAATGACATTTCCAAGTCTTCAGAAAGTAATAAAGGAAAAATAGTTAATATTGAAAGAAAACAAAAAATTTTATAATTTTTTTTTTATAATTTACAAAGATCATGAATTTCAACCTTCAAGCGCTTCAATTATAGAACGAATTTAAAGCCACGGAAAAATTCTAGTAAGAAAGTTGATGATTAATAACTAAAGAATATTTGAGGGAAATTTTAGCTTTATCGGAATAATGGTTAAAGATTATGAATGTTTAAAATTTCAAGCGGCAATCTTGACGCCGCCCTATGCGCGTACCTCCTCAGGTACGAACGTGTTGCAGCGAACGATATGAAGTTCAAGTCACACAGGGCAGCGCCAAGATTGCCTCTTGCAATTTAAAACATTCATCATTTAAAAATATTAAATAAATTGAGCCAAAACTTTTCAGAAAACTTATTTGTACTTTAGTGAACAACTTTCCCACTGAAAGTTTTCTGTGGCTGAAAATTCGTCCGATAAACGAAGCGCTTGAAGTTTTAAATTCATAATTTTTGCAGTCTGAACGAAAAAAATGAAACTTTTTTTTTTCGCAAGTTGAAGTGAAAAAGAATGAAGTTTTTTTTTCGAAAAATCTATTTTTTTATCAATTTCTCTGCAAGAAAATATCAGTGCTAAAAATTAAAATTTTAACGGTTCTAAAAATTGACTCTCAGGACAATACTTCTCAGGCTGGATCCACGCGTATCCCCTTTTGATCCGGATTGGTTCACTTAGTTGAACAATTGTCATTCAGCTACAATTTTTTTTTGTACAGTCCAATTTTGATAACTTTCCAACTTCGGCGCTGTAGAGGCGAAAAATTCCAGGAATTCCGGACTTATTGGATGCCTCCTCTAGTAGCACGATATTAGATGCGCGCATGCGTATATCAATGGCACAAATGATGAGCAAAATAATGCACGTAGTGGGAGGACTCCAATTAGTGTGCGTGTCATACGTGTGATGACGTTTTAAGGGGAATGTACACTTATGGGAGGGGAAGTTATCGCAGTTGAACTGTAAATCTTCAAATTTTACTGAATTTTAAAAGTGATATTTATTGTAGAAGGAAGTTTTCAATCAATTAAACAATTGATCATCAGTTCATCATTTGCTTACGCTTTTTCTTTATAGGAAAGCTGGAAAAAATTATAGTTTCTTTGTATCTCTTGCAGACTCTAGCTTATTATGCAGTACTTTCCTATTTCAGGTCTTATAACCTAATTTTTAAACAATGCTAATTTTTCAACATAGAATTTGGTCATAATGTATGTGTACACACATAGTGAAAAAATCAGATTAGTGAAAGTTCCGGAGGGGTAATCATCCATTCTTACGGTAGCATTTCAAAGAAAGGTGAAGGATAAAAAATCGTTCAAAAAAGCGTTACGTAATATAAATGCTGTTTTTTTATCTTGAGGCATCGAGATATCTTAAGAAATACGCATCATACGGGAAAATTTCTATAATAAAAACTTCTTATTTTCGAAGAGGAAAAGCGATTCCATTGAAATTTACCCCGCCCCTGATGGCTTTTGCGTTTCCATCATTGTGGCCCTTTCAGCGCTATCTTTCGCGAACCGAACAACATTTTTTTAATAAAACCCATGTATTTTTGCATGCAGAATTTGAATCTGTAACAAAAAATAGAAGTTGCCATTGAATTTTCAAAGTTACCCTACCTTCAGAATTGGGTGTGAGTTTTATTTTTACGGAGTCGCTTTTACCCTGCGAAAATAAAGTTTTTGTTACATTTTTTTATGGTACGTATTTCTTGAGATATTTTGAAGTCGCAAGATAAAAAAGAACACCCGGTATGATCGACCTCAACGTTTGATTCAATATCTTATCCCGCAATTGAACTCTCCATTTCGATTAAATTGTCCAAATGTTTAGTGAAATGATGTAAAATTCGCACACTCGCGTACTGATAATGTATGGCGTTGGGTAACGGCGTGTGCACGTCGGCAAATAATAGTAGATATTAATAACTTTTCCACTGGTTTGACAGTTATCCAATTTCAGTATTTTTGTTACGAACATCAAAATCAAATGTACTGTACCTTTCTCAGATACAAAAATAATGAAATATAATTTACAATTCAATGGCCGAGTATTACATATAGTGTAGTGCCTGCAACAAGTAACTTTCATAATTTGTTTTACATTTACATCTTGAGTAATTAATTTAAACCCAAACAGCCCACAATTGAATTCAAAATAAAATTGTCTAAATCTCTGACAAATTAAAAATATAATTGAAAATCATTATAAGCTTATTTTCTTATAGAGAATGTCTTGATTTTTCAGAATCTTTAGACATCAAGATTTCAAAAGGTTTAAATAATTTATCGAAACGATTCAATTTTAAAAGTATTAATGCAATTTCAAAGCGCAGAACTTCTGATCTTTATTTTGAATACTTGATGTTTAAATGAAAAAAATTCTCTTTATTTAAACTTGAACGTTTCATTTATAGAATTGTTAAAATCCAAAGGATTCAATATTAAAATGCTTAATTTCGAAACTCTTGAATTTCGTAGCATTACTTCAACAAAAAATCTTTTTAAAAATATGCAGTTCCAATCGTAGGTACTTTTCAACGTTGATTTGATAAAAATATATATATAGTCATTTATATGAACGGTATTTGAAATTTAATGTACATTTTACATTAAATTTAATATACAAATCGGAATAGTAACATGCTTAAAAACTCAAAGTATTTTTATTTTTCAAATCTTCTGTAATACTGGCAATTAAAGTAATAATCTAGAATTCGTCAATTGAAAAGCTATTTATTATTAAAGTGCAACGTATGGGTGTAACTATTTGTAAAATTTGCCCTGGATGGTAAAAATTTAATGTAAGAACAGTTCATTGTAGTTTAGGTCTGTTGTTTATTTGATTAATTACACATTTCGATTTTAAATCCACTTATATTTTTTTTATAACTGGAAGAAGGTAGCATGTTTTATTATTGATAATCGAAAATAACTGCTAAACTTATTTTGATTTTGTATAAAATGAAATTATCTGAGTGATCATCATCACCATCATTGAATCAAATTTTAAATTTGATTGAAATAAATACAGATATGCGGGTTGTTTCCTTGCTTCGACTGTGGAGAGCATTTAAATAATCTGGAGAAATTTTAAAAAAATTCCCTTATTTTTATAATAATTAGTTAAGTACAGCAAAAATCTCAGGAAAGTAATTAGGATTATAACTGACTTATAATAATAAAGAAAAGATCTAGATCAGAAATGATATTAAAATAATCTCCACAAGTGGAAACCGTTCAGACTCATAGTTCTAAAGTTTTTGGTTTGAGTCTTTGAAGTCGACAATGTCAAAATACGAAAGGAAGCGTTTAAACTTCAGCATAACTATTTTCTATGGAAATACTTTATTATTCCACAATTTTATTTCAAATTAGAAGTATGTTAACAATTAAATAATTATTTCATTCAAAATTATTCTGTTTCAAAAATTTAATTATAAATTCAAAGCCATTGCAATTAAGAAGTTTTAAATTGGAGAAATTTGAAATGAAAAAAATTTAAATTACCTGAGTCGAAATACAGGCCCTACTTTGAAACTCGTCACGCTAATATTTGTAGGTGCTGAGGCTGTAAAGTAGAAGATGTTCCCATACGATTGTTGCCTCTACTTTAGTGCTGTTATGGGCAAAAATTTCCAAATCTTCTATTTGGGGCGTCAAAATAGAGGCTTAGTTTTTGTTTCTAATTTAACGCTCCACACTCTACCTTTCTGTACAGAATAAAATTATTTGACGAAAAATTAATAAAAGTAGAGCAAGAAGAACATTTGCGTAATGTTTCAAGTTATTTTGCACGCGGAAAAAAATAACTATTAAATTTTATAGAACTAATCCTATAGTAGAGGATAGGCTGGGTAGTTTAATAAAACTTAAAATCGGCTAGTCCCAAAACTATAGAAAACAGTTCTATAAAATTATAACCGATTGTTCACCACAAAAAATTAACCTTCTGTATTATTATATCATTACTATTATGCTCTAATATTTGTTCACATGTTTAAGCACACAATTATTTACTATTACACAATCCCTACACTATTCATAATCGCACGCTATGAAAGTTTTTATTCGCCCCGGGGGTTCGAACCCTATCAGTTTCGCATTTCTAACGCCTAAGCCCTACAGCCTATCGGCTAGTCTAGCCTGCAGCTTGAAGTATGAAAAAAAAATCTGAAATATAGCCTACAGCTGTGCATGAACGTCTGCAAATTGTTGTGACTCACGTTGTAAAAAATATTTCTACGCTTATAATAATATTTGTAGTAAGATTATGTATTTTAGAAATATTACAAATTATGATTGTATATTTTATGTGCTTTAACAAGATTTTAAAAAATGTCATATATATTTTCTGTAATTTAATAGATTTTAAAGGATTTCCACTAATTTCCGAAGATTTAACGGACTTTAAAGAATTCCCGGCAAATCTCTTGAAACTCCTGAAAATCTCTTTAAATACATCAAAATATTTTTAAATTAAATGAAGATCCTTAAACTCTTTAAAATTATTTGAAAATTATGTAAAATCCTTCGTAATATTTTTAATTTCTTCACAGACTTTTCAAACTATATTAAATAGATTTGAATACCAAAAAATTCCTTATATCACTAAAAATCTCTTAACTCATAAGAAGTCTTTTAAAGTCTTTAAAATCTCTTGAAAATTCTTCTACTTTTTGGAATTCTTCTCAAATCTTTTAAAATTCTTTAAAATTACTTGAAAGCTTTTGAAATTCATTTACGAACTTTAATCTTTTTTGATTTAAAATAATTTTTAAATCCCGTTAAATTATTTTGAAATTCATGAAAATCCTTTTAAACACTTGAACATATTTTGAAATTACACAATAATACAAAAACTATTTAAAATTTTTAAAAATAATTTTAAATAATTTGGAAACTTCGAAAACTTGTTGAGCGCAAAGGGAAATTGAGGATTATGTCAGAATATTTGTGAATATTTCGGGTTATTTTCTAATATTTCGGAATATCAAGAATATTTGAGATTATATAGAATATCAAGAATACCATAAATACTCAAAGAATACGTGTATGGCAATAATTAGTGAATGATCCAGGAAGATTGAAGTGATCGACCCTTCGGAATATAGAAATAAATTGGTTGAAAAATATGAAATTTGGAAGAAAAAATTTTCTATTTAAGTTTTTTAGAGAATAACGTACGAATAACAATCATCGCTGACCAAATCGATTTGCAATCAGCAGAGATCTACACTTGAAATCGCAAATTTGTCGAGAGCGAAATATGTTTTTTTTTTAATTCGTTCATTGATTTTATAAAAATTGGCCTAATTAACTTGAAGCTAAAATTATAATTATGTTTTGTAATAACAATGTTGAATTCTAGGATTTCAGAAACTTCAACTTTGAAAGATTCAATTTAGTTTTCAATATTAAGTTATCAAATCTTGATCGCTTTAAATTTATAATTGTTCAAATTCAAAAGTTTGCAAATATTAATTATTTCATTTTGAACGCTCTTAACTATAAATTATTTTTAATTATCTAATCTCAAAATATTCAATTTTTAAGGTTTTGACCTTGTCCTATTTTCTAAATTTTTAATCTGAAATAATTCAATTTCGTGATTCTTCAATTCAACAGAAAATTGTGTAAAATTTAAGTCTATTTCTTCAGAATCTGCGGTAACTAATTTGGAGTTATTTTTTTGGTATAGAAAAAACTCAATACAAAAGATTTGAATCTTTCTTACCTTTTTCTTTTGACGTTAATTCTCGCG
>NC_046661.1:43281418-43285639 GCF_010883055.1 Belonocnema kinseyi | reverse complement strand
ATAATTATCTTTAGAATCTTAGCGCTATTTTGCATTTTTCCTTTTGTTTTCAGCCACCAGATTAGGGCAAACTTCTTTCCACTTAAAGCCATTTCGATGTTATCACTTAAATATTTATTATTTAAAACGAATTGAACTGTTGCTTTCACAAACTGTGGTGATGGAATTTTAGAGAAAACAACAAAGTATCTTTCACGAAAGCGCAGGCGTCGAGGCAACGAGTCCACATATTTTGTGCGTTAAAATTTAAGAGCGTTAAAAAAGAATTTAAAAATTCTACGGAGAATATGGAGCTTTAAATGAGACATAAGTGAAACTCAAGAATATAGAGGCAAGACCTAAAATGTAGGGGATGAAGCTTATACAGAAGCAAAATAGAATGAAAATATATTTAGGAGTGGCTACGTAGGAGCTAGCAGAATAAACAGCTGTATAGTAGAGTCAATACTTCCACTTGGAGCGTCAAAGTAGGGCCTATATTTCGACTCGGGTATAGTGTAGTTATTTTCTTTTAGAAGCGTAAAAATAAAATAATTATTATTAAAAGAAACTAGTTTAAGAATTAAAAATTTAAAATCTCAGTATTTGTAAAATTTCTAATTATCCTACAGTATAACCTGTCAATTCAAATTATTTAATTTTAACTGGCTTACATGAAATCGCGTATGATTCGGCAATACATTTTTTTGCAGCTTTAGGATATAAAGATATATGATAAAGATATAAAGATATAAGATATATTAGGATATAAAGGTATATGAGGATCATCGGATTTTGAAGACCATTAATTTAAGCCTAATCAAGTAAGAAGGCTTACAGTTGCAAATTTTACGATATTGAACACTTATATTCAAAACAAAATTAAATTTCAATGTTAAACTTTCAAATTGTTTGAGATTTGATTCTTAAATTCAGAAATTTTGTAAAGCTTTACATTTTAATTTTACACTTTTAAACCTTTTTTTAAATTTGAATCATCGAGAAAAAAATATTAAATTTCAGTAGACACCCCTTTGTTACGTAAAAAATTCAATCTAGAAAATACCCCTTGCGCCAAGGTGAACAATCCGCCGAAAGGAAAAAATAAGTTAAGCCAAATCTGCTGAAATAATCACGGCTTATCACATGAAAAAAATGATTTCATAACAAAATTTCGGCACTTATTTATTACATAAAAACATTTCTTCTTGTTCTTGTTTACAAGATTGAAGAAGTAAGAAAAAAGTCTTGATTGGAATATATTGATTTTTAAAGAACAAGAAGCTTTAAGCATTATAACGCTAGGCATACATAATTTTAAAATATCTTGCTTTTTAATTTGATAGACCTAATATTAAAATGAAAGTTTTAATATTCTCAAGAACAAATATTCACTTTAACTTCATGTACCTAGATGACAGTTTTGACTGGTCATGTTCAATTGTAACTTTTACATTATGTCTACTTGTCTACTATGTTATGAATTGCAGTTAGAAGAAAGTTGTAAAAAATACAAAAGAGCGGATTTAAACTACGGGTTTTAATAAAGATCTTTGAAAAGGAGTATAACATTTTTGAAAAAAATAAGTGAAACAAAAAAGTGCTAGATCATGTATTTTTGTTTCGATTAATAATTTTATTCAAATATGAAATTCCTTCCAATTTTTTTAATTATGCAAGAAATAAACATTATTAATATCTGTTTCAAATAAAAAAGTCAGGTTTTTGGCATGATTGTCGTTCTTTTTCTTTAAAAAAACCTTTTTTCGTTAATAAGGTAATTAATTTATAATGCATATGCCCTTAAAATTTTATACAAGAAACTGAACGTTAATAAAATATTTAAATTATTAGAAAATAAATTTATTCACGAACAAATTTAAAAAAGCAAGTTTTTTATTAAAGGAAAGCATTAAAAATAATTATTTTTGCAAAATTAACATTTTTAAATGAAATTAAACATGTAAGCAGTTAAACAAGTAAAATGCAAACAAAAGCTTAATAGACCAGCTGGAAAATATTTTTGTCTATACATTACCGGCGGAGAAAAGTTTAAAGTTTGAACTTATTTTTCTTAATAAATACAAAATAAAGAAATAAAGGAAATAATTAAATGAAACTAAATAAAAACTAAGGAAGCTAATTTATTTATTACAAAAAAAAATAAAAACGGCGTAAAATTTAAAAAGAAAAATAATCTATTGAAGTACATAATAGTTCTGTGAATTTTTAGCATTTATTTATATTATTTTTCATGATTGCGGTTTAAAAAATGTAATTAGATCAGATATTAAAACAACAAAAACACAAAAATTATAGTGATTTTTATGTCAAGTATATTTTTCATTCTTTGATTTAGTTTAATTCTCTTTATGTTCTATTTGTATTCTATTGAATTCATTACAATCTGTTGCATTGTTTACATGCGTTGAATTTTTTAGAATTTTTTGAATTCGAAAATTAAGGATTGCTTATCATTAACATTAAAAATTTAAAAATAGGAAGATTACGTTTGGCTTTTTTGAATGCATTTGTATTTTGTGCAATCTTTTTAACTTTTTGAAATATTTTATATACTTTTCAATTCTGTAAATTCTTTTGAATACGTTTAAAATTCTTTAATTTTCAAATAAAGGATCACTTTTAACTCAACCAAAAATTAAAGTGTGGAGTAAATTGTAAAACATCTTTTTTTATGATTCTTTGAATTCTTTTTAATTCTTTACATTATTTGAATTCTTTTGAATTATTTTAAATCTTTTGAATTCTTAAAATTCTTGTAAATAATTTAAACTCGTCTAAATTCCGTGTATTCTTTTTAAATTGTTTGCAATCTGTGGAACTGATTTAGTGCTTTGAACTTTTTGAAACCTTTGACTTCAAAAATTAAGTATTGCTTGACATTAATAATAACAACTCAAAATTACGAAGATTGTTTTTGAATTTTCTAAAACCATTCCGAATCTTTGAATTCTTTCGAAAACTTTGGAATTCTCTCTATTCTTTTGAATCCGTTTAAATTTCATCAACATGCAAATAAAGAATCATTTATTGCTTAACAAAAAATGAAGCATTTAAAAGTAAATTTATAATTTAGATGCTTCAAATTCATTTACAAAAACTATAATAATTATTATTACTCACAAACGAGAGGGGACCGCCCTCATCCACACTCTAGCTTTCCATTTATTAAAGTTTACAAAATGATTTTTTATGATTCATTTAATACTTCAAGATCATTTGCATTTTTGTAAATCCTTTGAATTCTTTTGAATACTTTTAATTCTTCTAAATCAATTGAGTTCATTTTAATTTTGTTTATTTCTTAGAATTCTTTGCAATCCGTTGAATTTTTCCCACGTTCTGAATTTTTTCAAACCTTTGAATTCAAGAATTAAATATTGCTTAACATTAATATTAGTAACATAAAAAAAGACATGAGCAGGACTTAGAAAGTATTCGGTCAATTAAGGGAACACATGTGCAGCACTTAGTAAATATCCGGCCGATTAAGGCAAGACATGTGCAGGACTTAGTAAATATCCTGCCAATTAAGACAAGACATGAGCAGGACTTGGCAAACATCAGGCCAATTATAGAAAGACATGAGCAGTACTTAGAAAAAATCTGGCGATTAAGGCAAGACACGAGCACGACTTAATAAATATTCAGCCAATTAAGGAAAAACATGAGCAGGACTTAGTAAATACCCGGCCAATTAAGGCAAGGCGTGAGCAGTACTTAGTAAATATCCGGCCAATTAAGGCAAGCCATGTGCAGGGCTTGGTAAATATCCGCCCAATTAAGGCAATACTTGAGCAGTACTTAGTAAATATCCGGCTAATTAAGGCAAGATATGTGCTGGGCTTAGTAAATATTCGGCCAATTAAGGCAAGACGTGAGCATCACTCAGTAAATATCCAAGCAATTAAAGCAGTACTTAGTAAATATCCGGTTTATCAAGGCAAGACACGTGCAGGACTTAGTAAACATCCGGTGAATGAAGACAAGACATGAGCAGTACTAAGTAAATATCCAGCCAATTTAGGCAAGACATGTACAAGGCTTAGCAAATATCCGGCCAATTAAGGCAACACATGAGCATGACGTAGTAAATATCCAGCCAATTAGAGCAAGACATGAGCAGGATTTAGTAAATACCCAGAAAATTAAAGCAAGGCATGAGCAGTACTTAGTGAATATCCGGAAAATCAAGGCAAAACTTGAGCAGGACCTAGTAAA
>NC_046661.1:43267162-43281318 GCF_010883055.1 Belonocnema kinseyi | reverse complement strand
TATCCACCAATTAAGACAAGACATGATCGTAAATATCCGGCCAATTAAGGAAATACATGTGCAGGGCTTAGTAAATATCCGGCCAATTAAAGCAAGAAATGTGCAGGGCTTAGTAAATATCCGGCCAATTAAGGCAAGAAATGTGCAGGGCTTAGTAAATATCCGGCCAAATAAGGCTAGACATGTGCAGGCCTCAGTAAATTTCTGTTCAGTTAAGGCAATACTTGAGCAGTACTTAGTGAATTTTTCAGCCATGAGCAGTTCTTAATAAATATCTGGCCAATCAAGGCTAAGCTTAAGCAGGACGTAGTACATACCCGGCCAATTAAAGCCAGATATGTGCAGGACTTAGTAAATATCTAGCCAAATAAGGAAAGACATGGGCAGGGCTTAGTAAATGTCCGCCCAATTAAGGCAATACTTGAGAAGTTCTTAGTAAAAATCAAGCTAATTAAGGCAAGACACTTGCAGGACTTAGTATTCATCCGGCGAATTAAGACAAGACATCATCAGGACTTAGTAAATATCCAGCTAATTTTGGCAACACATGTGCAGGGCTTAGCAAATATCCGGCGAATTAAGGCAAGATATGAGCATGACTTAGTAAATATCCAGCCAATTAAAGCAAGACATGCACAGGACTTTGTAAATACCCGGAAAATTAAGGCAAGGCACGAGCAGTACTTAGTGAATATCCGGCAAATCAAGGCATAATTTGAGCAGAACTTAGCACATACCCGGCCAATTAAGGCCACATAAGTGATGCATGAGCAGCACTTAGTAAATATCCGGCTAATTAAGGTAAGACACTTGCAGTAGTTAGTAAACATCTGTCCACTGAAGACAAGAGATGAGGAGGACTTGGTAAATATCCGCCCAATTAAGGCAAGACATGTGCAGGGGTTAGTAAATATCCGGCCACTTAAGGCCACAATTAAAACTTAATTAATAAATATCTAGCCAATTAAGGCAAAACTTGAGCAGGACTTAGGTAAAACATTGCCAACTAAAGCAAGGTATGAGCAGTATTCAGTGAATATCCGTAAAATAAATGCAAGATATGTGCAGTGCTTAGTAAATATCCGGCCAATTAAGGCAAGACAATAGCAGGAATGAGTAAATATCCAGCCAATTAAGGCAAGAAATGTGCAGGACTAAGTCAATATCAGGCGAATTAAGACCACACATGAGCAGGACTTAATACATATCTGCCAAATTAAGGCAAGATATGTGCAGGGGTTAGTAAATATCCGGCCACTTAAGGCGAGACATAAGCAGTACTTAGTAAATATCTAGCCAATTAAGGCGAAACTTGAGCAGGACTTACTAAATACCCGGCCAACTGAGGCAAGACGTGAGCAGTTTTTAGTAAATATCCGGCCAATTAAGGCAAGACCTGCGCAGGGCTTAGTAAATACCGGTAGTTAGCAAATATCCGGTCACCTAAGCCAAGACATGTGCAGGGCTTCACAAATATTCGGCCAATTAGGGCAATATTTGAGAAGTACTTAGTAACTATCCGGACAATTGTGGCAAGACATGTTCAGGACTTAGTCAACGTCCGGCTAATTAAGACATGACATGAGCAGGACTTAATAACTATCTGACAAATTAAGACAAGATATGTGCAGGACTTAATCAACATCCGGCGAATTCAGACCAGACATGATGAGGACTTATTAAATATCCAAACAACTAAGAGAAGGCATGTGCAGGGCTTAGTAAATATCCGTCTAATTAAGGCGAGACATGAACAGGACTTAGTAAATATCCGGCCAACTGTGGTAAGACATGTACATGGCTAAGTAAATAGCCGGCCAATTAAGACAAGACATGAGCAGGACTTAGTGAATATCCGGCCAATTAAGGCAAGACACGTGCAGTACTTAGTAAACATCCGGCGAATTAAGACAAGACATATGCAGCACTTAGCCAACATCTGGCGAATTAAGACAAGACATGAGGAGGACTTACTAAAGATCCGCCCAATTAAGGCAAGACATGTTCACTGATATATGATTTTTTTTCTTAAAATATTTTTCACCTCTTTTGAGGCCACTGGAAACTTGATTCAAGAAAAATTAAATATATATTTGGGTTGAGTATAGCTGGACATGCGTTTAGCAATTTCTGTTTTCTCAGGTTGATACATACGTGGTTAATAGTATAGCCCATTTGAAATACTCGTAGTCATTCTTGTTTTGCACATTGATAAATAGTTCTTTTTTATTATTCTATGAAGGAAATTCGATTTAGGAGATACCCTTCATTGGGCTATTCTTATTGATGTACAATGAAAGTTTTACGATTAAGTGTGAGGTAAATCCTGTCTTTTTCTTCAAAATTTTCTATTTTTTTCAAGATCGGGTACCTCATATAGTATTAAAAACAGAAATTTTAGCATTACCTAGGAAGAAAGAACATCTTTGGGAACTAGATTCTTTACACCGACACCTTTTTCAATTAACAAATCAAAACGAGTATTAAACCTTTGATAGTAGGAGTAAGTAGTAAGCCTCGATAATAGGAACAAGTTTCACACACTCGTTGAGTAGCATCTTAACACCGGGTCTAGAATTGATTATTAAAGTTTTTCTGAATGTCAACTTTCTTTTCTTCTTGTCGCTTTCCTAGACATTATTTACTCCAGCTTATATTAGACGTCATCCTCACGCTACCCACCTCAGTGTAAGTTTTTAGATATTTCTATACACGGAATCGCGTGAACAATAACCCCTTCGAAAAACTTTAATGCGCAGAGAATAATCAAAAAAATTCCTAGAAGGATAGAATACGTATGCCATACATGTTCCATGCGCTGCCAGAACAAGCCGGCAACAAAGCAAGAAAGGCGACACTAAGACCAACCACGGGCAGGCATCCGATAGAGGAAGAACGATGCTTTATGACCCGAAGAAGCATCGACACACAGGTTTCTCTCAAACCTAAAGATCTGGCTGAAATTGATGACGAGCTTCGTGGACATTTTTCCGCAGAATCCGACCTGTGGACTATCAATTGTTGTGTGTATAATGCAGCGAGAGCTTTGGCCGGTGCGGACCGTAAAACAAAACCGACGGTTGATCATAAGATCAAAAGACGAATGCATCAACTCGCCCTAAAAATAGGCTGGGCAAGTAGGTACGCTTCCCGCCTTCAGTGTGTGATTGACTACATCACATCTAGCAGGAATTTTTCCGTCAAAGTTCGAAAGTTCGCGTGTGAACTCCCGACCCTTTATCACACACTCAACAAGTCAAACCTGCTGAGCATCAGACAGCACATTGTTGAGAGAATACGGATACTATCTGACGCTACAAGAAGTCTAGAGCGGAGGGAAAGGTGGGCAGAGAAAAACTACAGTTTCTCTCTGACCCATCTCGACTCTTCCAAGACCCTCCAGTTACTGTCGGCCACCCGCCCAAACCCGAGGAGGTCGAAGTATTTTGGAGAGAAGTTTACGAAGTGCAGCATAGACTGGACAAAGACTCAGAGAACATAAATAGCTTTAAAGAGCTGTGTGATGCCCTCATAACCCCTGATAAAGAATGCCCACCCATCACTACCGAGGAAGTGAAAAAAGTATTAAGAGGGATGAATAACTATTCCGCTCTGGGACCAAATGGTATCAAGAACTTCTGATGGCAGAAGTTTCCTTTAACCCATCAGCATTTGGCCCGTATTTTTATCTCATATTTAAATTCGAAATAGCCAATTCCGAAGTGGTCTGTGGAAGGGCGCACAATACTTCTACCGAAAATAGACAACTTAGCTGACCTAAAGAATTACAGGCCAATCACGTGTCTGAACACACTATATAAGATATACACAGCTATCCTAAATGATAGGATTGTTCGAGCAAATTGAACCTGAGTGGCAAGAACTGCATGAACAAGGCGACTTAAAGAAAGGCGTAGCAGGATGTCGGGAGAACCTGCTCATCGATAGATGTGTCTTCAAAGATGCAGCATCGTACCAGCGTGACCTATCGATGGCCTGAATTGATTACCGAAAAGCTTTCGATTCGACCTCCCACAGACTTATCATCTGTCTTTTGGGAAGCTTAAAGGTTCATCCGCAAATCGTCAGGTGCATGGAGAGATGATGTATTTTACATGGACGACCTTAAGATCTATTCTAAAAACAAAGAGCAACTAAATCTAGCTCTAGGGATTGTCGAACGATATACTAAGGAAATAGGAATGGGAGCATTCAGGATGTGACATCTATAAAGTATACTCTCCGAAAAAGATACAAACGTTTCATCCGGCAGATTTGGACTTCCGAACTGTCAGCGAGGAATAAAGTATCTGCAGCGAACATGCTTGCCGTCTTGGTCGTACTCTATTCATTTAAGGTGGTTTCATGAACGAAGAACGAGCTCAGATCCCTTCATATTGGGACACGAAATGTTACGCACATGAACAAAAGCATGCATCTCAAGTCTTCTGGCCCGCGACTTTACATCTCACGCCGTCAAGGTGGACGCGAAATATTAAATCTTGAATGTCTTCACAACAGGAGTATTCTAGGTTTAGCACATATAGTCCCAAATGGAAGAGAGCCTCTTCTTAAATTGGTCAGGAAGCACGAAGTACTCAATCCTGAATGCCCGAATTAAAAAATCAAAAAAAAACTTCCGTGAACAGCTTCTCGATAAGAGGATGGACGGCATCTTTCACAGAAATGTGGAGGATCAGTCAATGTCGTGTGAGCTAACTTTTGCTCTTCTTAAATCACCAGGATTGAAGTCTGGCACAGACGGTTTCATTTTAAGATATCAAGACGGTGTCATTTCCACCTTAACATACCGTCGCCACATTTTGAGCCAAGACATTCCCGATGATAGCTGCAGGGCGGGCCATGCACCCCTGGTATTTAGCACACATACTATCTAGTTGTCCAACTCATGCGGGAACGACCTACATCCAAAGGGACAATGCGGAACTAATAGTGCTTTATTACCTTATCTGTCACTTTTACGGCATTAACCTTAATATCGCTCCTGTAAATGCTCCTAGGGAAATAAAGTCAATTGTCGACTTCATGATCGGCGCTCTTGGAGGTGCGAAGCTTTCACTGGTTAATAGCCTGAAAAACTTCCCTGCATATCAACAATATGTGAAAACAATTGCGGGAAAAAGGCAGTCGTCTTTAGGTCGCTCAGTGTCCTCAAGGTGCACGAGACTTTTGCCGGATCGTCGTATTGATTTCGTTATAGACTGTAACCACCTATCTCACAGTCGTGAGACGTGCTTATGGCTGAAATTACGCAACCTTAAGTATCGTAGAAGAACACTGCTCAGCCTGAATTACTGCAGCATTTTACTGCGGCAGCCTTGTGTACTCTCAAACACTACTGCGCAGAGCTATGTACAATCGAAATTTATTGCGCACCCATCGATCATAGAAGCCTACTGCACATTCTTAAGTCCATTGCGCATCCATAAGTATCATAAAAGTGCATTGCGTAGCTCTATAACTGTTAAATACTACAGCGCAACCTTTTTTAACTCAAAATTACTGCGCACCTATTTGTGCCTTATAAATCTACTATATTGAAAGAGCTTCCGCGCGCTATGGCTCCACACATTCAATTTTAAACATATACACACTATTCTAGGTGCAAGTTGATGATATCTATTGATCTTGACTGGAAAGCCGTTAGAGATTACATATAACATCGATGATTCTATAAATTTAAACTACAAAGAAAATCTGAAAAGCCAGAGCTTATCATGTTCAAATATTCTAGAAAGAAGTTACGAAACTCTTGTCAAAAGTTGATACAGGGTGATTATTTTATCTTTATATATCGAAATTTCTCAAGAAATACGCATCCAACGAAAAAAATTTTTTATTGCAGATTCAAATTCTCCATAAAAATGTGTAATTTTTATTTATAAGATTTTTTCGATTTGCCCAAAATGACTGCACTGGCGACAAATTACATTGTTGATTCTTCATGGAATGCGCTTGATGCGAAAGATAAAGAAGACAAATGATTGGTTTGTTTGGAGCTGTGATGCGTTTATCTAATACGGTGTTTAATTCCCATGAATGTCAATTATCTTTATTACCGTTGGGTAATTTATTAGCGTGGTGGATTGTGAGGGTTAGTTCCAGATAGTGATCCTGTTTTCCTCTTACTACTGGCTTCACAGGCGTCTGCGGTCTTTTGCTTCATAGTATTTCTGAAGTTTCCATTTTCAGTTTCCTTGCGCAAACCATTTCTCTGCAGACTTTATCAAATATGTATAAAATAAAGAATATTTTGTAACAAGTCAATTTTAAATCAATTCATTTTATTTATTATTAAATTTTTGGGGCGAAATCTGGTCTGTCGGCACGTGGCACGGTACTTCAAGGGCACATTTAGGATTATTTTAAAAATTTAGGATTAATTCGTACGATATTTTGGTTTGTTTATTATTTATTACCATGCCTCATCGATATTTTCAACGAGTAACAATTAGGGATTTTAGAACTCTGTAAGGCCTTCAGAGAACTGGGATTTACTCGCTGCTACCACTCCAAATTGAGAATCGCGATTTGAATTTGAATCTGGTTCCTGCCTTTCCGTTTACTGCCTGCAATATTGTCAGAACCTGAATGGAAACCTGAGATGCCTCCAGAGCCAGGGATGACTCCGAATCATTTTCTCTAGGCTTTGGGAACGAACTTAGTAGCCAGGAGCTATGCTAAGGTCTGCGCCATTAATTCTTTTGTGGGAGGAATTCCTCACATCCCCTAACAGGGCCCTCGACGCTTAAAGCACAGAATTGAAAGCGCAGCCTTCTTTAAGACTCCCGCAATGACGATGAGAAGCAGATCTGATTTTCCTATACTTGTTGCCGTATGTTTTGCCAATGTGGACACTCGTTCCAAAGAAGACGAAAGCTTCCTCATTTACGGGAAATGCTACGGATTTGCCCTGTAGATATCTTTTATTAGTTACAGAGTAGTCACTGAGCCGCCCCTATATTCTTCTCTCAAACAGGTACCACGAGCGGAAAGAGTGAATCGAGATTCGAACCAACGAATCGTATGACAGCGCCAAGCAAGCAGCCAATCAGCGCTGTGCGAGCAAACTCGTCCAAAAGAGACTAGACCGCGAACTTGACGACCAAGACGTTCTTTTTCGTTCGGTAGCCACGAGCCGTGAGACAGTCGCGCTTGTTACCTTTTTGTATATATTTTGTTGCTATCATGAAGTACTGCCATAATTTACATTTAATTAAAGGCAGGGTATTACTTTGTTGAGGTAAGGTTCATTACCGCAATGTCATCTACGTAACGGATCTTCGCGGATCCTCATGTTCCGGATTTTGAGCTTGTCTTTGTTTTCTTATTGCTTTCTAGTAATGTTCTAAACATGGGAAATCTCTCGGGTCTCCAAAAAATATAGTTTGCATAATTTACCAGCTTTTTGTGTGATTATCGACTATGAAAAAATCAGATTAATTTGTACTTTTTAGCTAATATCGATTCCTTTCGCTTTATGATATTTTTTTCTCGTTGCTAGAGACCTGTGTGAAATGTGCTAGAAAATTAATAGTCCCAATTATAATCTTTCGATAAATTTTCAAGCCCGGTCGGCACCGGAAATATCTTTGTTTTCTCCTGCTAGAATTTTTTTCTTACTTTAATGCTGTTTGGATCTTGATCTCATCATGGATCTCATCATCTCAGCATTATCGCTTTCACGATTCCAAAATGCCCGTTTTATTATTAATTCTAATCACAATAGAAGCTTATTAGCCGAGTTTTAATTCTTTGTTTTTCTCTAGCTATTAGAGACTTAACCCCGCATAAAAATTTTGTTTTCAGGTATTTGTAGTTTATGTAGAATAGTCAGCTCACGTATTGAAATTATGAATTGAAATAGCCCTTGGGCAATCGGTCGTTCGATCGAGCATTTATTAATTTTCTACCTTTAGTTATCGCGTTAATTCTCGTTAAATTATCACCCTTGTAAACTTCCTCACGTGTAGGAAAACTATGTAAAATAAATGTCCTCACGATTTCATGATTAATCCTACTTGCCTTTTTTTATTTACGAGTAAGATGTTGGTTAAGGTTCAATTAAGTTCTATGCTGGTTTAATTTTTGTTTTGACTAATCCAGTTCCTCTACCATCACTCGTCAGAAGGCTGAAACTAGCCTGGGCTCAGGAACCATGCCCACGTCCCTTTGAGTAATTATTGCGTAACCTAGTTGGCGCGTGCGCGCCTGGCGCCCAACAAAATTTTTAAGCTCTCGTTTTCGTTTATGCTTATCGCGATTTCAGATGTGGAAATTAAAGAGGACAAAATAAGTAAAGGGTAAGTTTATCGTTACAATTTGTAATAATATTATATTAAATATTATTTTATTAATTATATGTCAGGCCTCCTTCTCCGGATTACAATTGTAGATCCGCCACGTTCCGCTGATCTGACCCCAAGTTTAGTATTTTGTGTTTGATGTGGCCACTACTTTTTCTTGTTGCTTTTCCTTTTTTGATCTAATTTGTCATTGCTGATAAGTATTTCCCAGTTTTTTAAAGTTATCTAATATAACTTTGTGATAGGATAAAGTATAAGAGGTAGATCCTAAGATAGAAGTGAGGACATGGCAAGCATTTGTAAGAAATTTATGGGATTAAAGCGCACATTGAAGACATTTCCAGAAGGTCCTGGTGCTCTTTGGATATTTTCATATCTTTAAATCAATCAATATCTTAACTGATACGAAAGGGGAGATTATACAGTCTTTTTATGCTTTTATTCTTTATATAAGTAGGTAAAAGTCTCAAGATCACTCAATTCTTGCGTGGGATTCAAGAAACTCAGCTAAATTCGCCACTGAAGAGCCTGTTGTTGACAAAGAGACCCTTAAGGTTTTGGGAAAATGTCCTGCGTCTAAAGCGCCTAAAGAGGTTACTTTACTCGTGCCTGTTTGATAGATTAGTTCTCTTGGAGAAGCTTTCAAACATAGATCAATTTTATTAACCGATATTCACCACACTGTGTCTAAGGCAAGGATTTGGTACATTCAACTGGGTGTTCCTGAAGAATGTTGTCATATAGTAGAAAAGACTAAGCACGTTGATTTTTTATTTGGGAAAGACCTCGCATATAAAATTAGGGATGCAAAGGCGGTAGCAAAAATAGGAAAGGATTAATAACCTTCCTCAGAACAAATAGAGATTCCAGAATCCTCGCAAGAATTAGAGGTAAGGACAGCAGATCGTCTAAAGAAACCAGACGATTCAAAAATATTTATTCTAAATTTCTAGGAGTTTAACAATTTTCTGTATATGGAGCATTTTAGGTAAGAAGACTTGGAAAAAGCATTAAACTATCATAATATGATGTAATTCCTTCATGCGTGATTTAGACCTAAAAGATGATTATATTTGGTTCCTGTAGATAAAAAACAAAGGTTTTCGTTTTACAATTTATCTAGATAATATTATATGTTTAGGAAAAGACCAAGAGGCTTATTCTTTAAACGTAAATCAAACGATCAAAGTGTTAGAGCTCTTAGGTTTCATTATATGTAAATCATAAAAAGAGTAATTGAATTCCGTGCAGGAGAGCTCAATTTTTAAGTTTCATTTTTAAATCCTTTTCTACGAATAAGAGCCTCAAAGAAATTTATCCAGAACGAAGCTGAAGGTTTTCGATAGTGGTGTCTCTTTGGCCACTACAGCCGTGATTTCCAATTGTTCAATCATTTGTAGTCGATAGGCCAATCATTTGTTAACATTTAAGTAATTTATTAGTTCATCCTTCTATGTTCCACCATCCCCCCTTAGAAAGGAACTTTATCCTGGTTGCAGGCAAATTATCAGGAAGGCTTATTTAAGAAGAGAGATATCTAAAAACACGACAGACATTTTGTCTGCTTCGCTTGTGGAGTCAGCAATTAAGCAATGTAATTCAGATATGAAAAATGGCGCAATTACTGTTCATATAAAGATTCTGGTCCGTTTACTAGTGAAGCTAGGCAAGTTCTTTTTTTTTTTTTTTTGAAAAATTTCGTTTGAAGAAGGAGCTTCAATTGGAACTCTTAACGACCTTTATCAGAATAGCAATCGCGCCCGAATTTTGAGGCTGCACGGTTAAATATTTTTGTCTAATTTTTGAGATACCTCATCTAAATAACCATACCTCACATCAAGCGGAGCCGGCTTCTCGATAAAATGTTCATATTTTGCGTAATTATTAAAACCGTGGAAAACTGAATTTCTGCAGCAAGTCTGCTCACCTTCGTCAAACTCAAGTCAGCAGACTTCCCGCGGGGTGATGAATGACACGGAAGGAATGAAGAGCAGTCATTGTTACGAAACTTCGACCAGTTCAAAAAACATACTTTAGTTGTCTAATAAATTCAGGCTAAAGACGGTATTTTTTAGAATTTTTTTCAAATACCTGATCCTTAATTCATAGGTACCGTGCTTCCAAGAATTTTGTGCATAGATCTGACGTTTATTAATCATTTAAAGCTTGGTATTATAAATTAAATTATTATCTGCACAATATTCAGTACTTTAAAAAAAACGAGTATTCGTTTCTCAATTTGTAAGCCGCAAAATTGAATATTTTGACTTCTCTCTTGCATACGTCGTCTACATACTCATATCTTGAAGCACGCAAAGCTGATTTTTCAATAAGATCATAACATTATAGATTATACGTACCGAAACGGTATATTCAGCTAACACTGCACGTTACCACTAATGTTCTTCCCTTTTTTATTATTAAACAAAATATCAACATTTTATCCAAAAAAATGACTCTGCTGTCTTGAAGAAATGGTTATGTAGATGAGGTATGCAAAAAATTAGGCAAAAATATTAAACCACATGCGGCCACAAAATTCAGACACGAGAGCCATTCTGATATCCGTAATAACAAGTGAATAAAAGATTAAGGAAAATCGGTTAACGTGTGCAGGAATAATGGACGTCTTTTAGGAATTTAGTCTGACTTGTCTAGGCAATTATTGTTTATTTCCAAAACTTTGTGATAGGATAAAGTATAAGAGGTAGATCCTCAGATAGAATTGAGGACATGGAAAGCATTTGTAAGAAATTTAAGAGGTTAAAGCGCACATTGAAGGCATTTTCAGAAGGTCCTGGTGCTCTTTGGATATTTTCATATTTTTAAATCAATCCTACTGACTATCTTAACTCATACGAAAGAGGAGATCATAAAGTCTTTTTATGCTTTTATTTTTTATATAAACAGGTAAAAGTCTCAAGATCACTCAATTCTTGCGTGGGATTCAAGAAACTCAGCTGAATTCGCCACTGAAGAGCCTGCTGTTGACAGAGACCCTAAAGGTTTTGGGAAAATGTCCGCGTCTAAAGCGCCTAAAGACGTCTTTAAGGAATCTAGTCTGACTTGTCTAGGCAATTATTGTTTATTTCCAAAATCGTTTTCCCCTGTAAGTCGTAGGAATCGTGAAAGGCCATTTTTCTCAGGATACTTAATAAATTAAAAAAATCATTTTATTAAACAATTTGTTTCCCGCATATAGTAAAAAAAACTATTTACTGCTATTGATAACACAAACGATTCCTACGACTTACAAGGGGCAACAATTGTAAAAATAAATAATAATTGTAACAAGTCAGACTAAATTTTTTAGAGACTTCCATTATTCCTGCACACATTAAACAATTTTCCTGAATGTTTTATTCACTTATTTTTGAATAAATAAATTTATTTATTCTGCACATAAAAAATAAATAAATCCACGATTTTAGAATGACAGTTTTGATAACAGACCGTTATCTCATAATAATGAAAGTTTCATTTTGTCGTTATTATGGATATCAGAATAACAATCGCATTAGTATTTTCAGCCCGCACAATTTAATATTTTTGTCTAATTTCTGCATACCTCATCTAAATAACCATATCTTGAAGCAAGCAGAGCTATTTTTTTGATAGAATGTTTATATTTTTTTTAATAATGAAGAAGGGAAGAACAGTAGAAATAACGCGCAGTGTTAGCAGAATATGCCATTTAATCTAGATTTTAATTTTAATCTAGATGCTCAAATAATCTAGATTATAATCTATAATGTAATGATTTAATTGAAAAATCGGCTCTGTGTGCTTCAAGATATGAGAATGTAGATGACGTATGCAAGAAATAATTCGTAAATATTCAACTCTTCGGCCAAAAAGTGAGAACCGCGTACTCAATTGCTACATTTCTTAAAAGTAATCACTTTGACCATTCGTTGATTGTATGATCAATTGCAGTAAATAATATTTTTTTATTATTTACGGCAAAAATTGTTTTGAAAAATGATTTTTTTGATTACTAAATATCTTGAAGAAAATTATCTTTCAAAATTCCTACGACTTACAGGGGCAAACAATTGTGAAAATAAATCATAATTGCTTAAACAAGCCCGACTAAATTCCCTAATGACTTTTATTATGTCTGCACACGTTAAACAATTATCCAGAGTCTTTTATTCATTTCTTTGTAATTATAT
Organism: Belonocnema kinseyi; assembly: GCF_010883055.1. Lineage (NCBI taxonomy): Eukaryota > Metazoa > Arthropoda > Insecta > Hymenoptera > Cynipidae > Belonocnema > Belonocnema kinseyi. The sequence continues at coordinate 43,268,816 of NC_046661.1, read as the reverse complement.
AAATAAATTGATTTTGCACATAAAAATTAAACTAATCCACGATTTCATAATGACAGTTTTTGAAACAGATCGTTATCTCATAATAATAGAAGTATCATTTTGTCCTTATCTAATAGCCATATCTTAAAGCGAACAGTCATTGTTTTGATAAAATGTTTATATTTTGTTTAATAATCAAAAAGGGAAGAAAAATAGTAGTAACACGCACTGTTAGCTGTATATGCATTTTCGGCGCGTTTAATCTAGATTAGAATCTGTAATGTAATGACTTAATAAATAATCGACTCTGCGTACTTCAAGATTTAAGTATGTAGATGACGTATGCAAGAAATGAGTAAAAAACATTCAACCATGCGGCCTACAAATTCAGAACCGAATACTCGTCTTTTCACAAAGCACTAAATATCCTGCAGAAAATAACTTAATTTATAATAGTAACTTAGTAAGCTATAAAATAAAAATAAAAGTCAGATCTATGCACAAAATACTTCGAAACACGGTACCTATGAATTAAGGATCATGTATTTCGAAAAAATTCTTAAAAATACCGTCTTTAGCCTGAATTTGCTAGAAAACTAAGGTGTAAATGTACAGAATATAAAGATTCAGGTAATTACTGCAAATACTAACCGAGGGCAAACAGACTCGCTGCGGACATCCATGTACAGCTATCACTGCGTGCCACTGCTATTTTTCTCGATTGTTTTCTACGTTTTTGATTATTACGCAAAATATAAACATTTTATTGAAAAACTGGCTCTGCTTGATTTGAGATATGGTTATTAAGATGAGGTATACAAAAAATCAGACCAAATTATTCAACCGTGCAGCTTCAAAATTCGGACGAGATTAGACATTCTGATTAAGGGCCTTAATGTAGCGCGTAAAGCTATCTTCTTAGTTTCACATCTACCTAAATTTCCGAACGTTCAAATGAACAAAATAATCTTCCCTATTTATATTTTGCCCATAAATATTGCTCCGACTGTAATTAAAAATATACATTACAGTTCTGCTTCAATAATAAATTATTTCCAATATAAATAAACCAGCATTTTATCACTTTTTTGGTTTAAAAAGTCATCAGTAAAAAATGTTGTTCATTTGAACGTTCAGAAGAAAAAAAGGGAGTTCGACTGAATTCATTGACTGATGATTCTTTATAAGCTATTTTTTTCGAGAGGATTTTTCACCGAAGAACCTTTAGGCAAATATTCCAAAACTTGAAACACTGAGATTATTTTACTGGAAGCAGAAAAATTAGAGCCCTTAAATTCTCTAACTTTTCAACAGTTGAGGGTAAAACTGATTACTGTGTTAGCTATGAGTGCAGCACATAAAGTTCAGACCTTTTTCAATCAAGATTGATCAGATTTTTGTTCGACCTTCTAGTGTTGACATTAAAATTGTTAATTTAATTAAGACTTCCAGAGCTGCGAAATCACAGCCAAAATTTTTTATTCCATTCTTCATGAAAAATTACGAAAAATATTTAGAAATAAGTCAGAGTTAGATAAACGCTGTTTTGATCTTCTGACCAAATATAAAAAGAATTTAAGAAGTATTTAACAAAACACTGGTAAATTCTCGAGTAACTGAAATCTTTTAGCTTCATCCAATCAAGATTTTCTTTAACCAACCACAAATAGTATAT
>NC_046661.1:43259454-43267062 GCF_010883055.1 Belonocnema kinseyi | reverse complement strand
CACTAGGCAGTCTGATAAGTCCCTGAAAAATGAAACACGGAGACGTTTTTTTGGCCAAAGTCGGTTTTATTTTTCAACATACTCTCCTTTTAGATCTATACAGCAAATCCAACGATTTTCTAACTTTTTGATACCGTCCGAAAAGTACTCGATCGGAAGGCCTCCAAAATACGCCTCAGTTTCTGCTATGAGCTCCTCATATGAGTAAAAACGCTTACCGGTGAGCATCTCTTCAGGTTAGGGAACGAGTAATAGTCTCTGGGGGCCAGATCTGGTGAATACGGTGGCTGAGGAACCAATTCGAAGCCGATTTCATGCAATTTTATTTGTGCAACTAAGCATGAATGAACAGGCTCATTGTCGTGATGATAAAGCGGTTTTTCTTCTTCAAATGCGGTCTTTTTTTGGCGATTTGAATTTTCAATCGGTCCAATAATGATGAATAGTATGCTCCGGTTATGGTTTTACCTTTTTCAAGATAGTCCACGAATATTATGCCATGTGCATCCCAAAATACGGAGGCCATAAACTTTCCGACCCATTGTTGCGTTTTTGGACGCTTCGGAGCGTTTTGGCCCGGTGGAACCCACTGTTTTGCCTGTTGCGTTGACTCAGGAGTGTAGTAGTGGATCCAGGTTTCATCCATGGTTATGAATCAGCGCAAAAACTCGGTCGGCTTACGCGAAAATAATGCCAAATTCTGCTGGGAAGTTGTCACACGAATTCGTTTTTGGTCCACTGTGAGCAAACGCGGCACCCATCTCGCGCAGAGCTTCTTCATGCCCAAAACTGAATGCACGATATTGCCCATACGTTCCAATGATATGCCTACAGCATTAGCTACCTCTCTCAATTTCCCTTGGGGATCATTCAATATCATATCATGGATTTTTTTGACATTTTCTGGTGTAGTGACCTCTTTTGGGCGCCCAGATCGTTCAGCATCAACTGTGCTCGTACGGCCACAACGAAACTCGGTAAACCACTTATGAATCGTCCCAATCGACGATGCAGAGTCCGGGTAATACTTATCCAGCTTGGCCTTGGTCTCAGAAATCGTTTTCTTGCGAAGATAGTAGTGTTTGATCAAAACTCGAAACTCAGATTTTTCCATATTAAAAAAAAACTCGGAGGTTAGTCGCTTCTCAGTGCTGTAACTTGTAAATGCGTAAACATAAATGGCTGAAGTTTTGACAGGCGTCATTTAAAGGATCAAGCTCGACGAATTCGACGAAAATCTTGATTGGATGAAGCTAAAAGATTTCAGGTACGCGAGAATTTACCAGTGTTTTGTTAAATAGTTCTTAGATTCTTTTTATATTTGGTCAGAAGATCAAAACAGCGTTTATCTATTAACTCCATTTATGCTCTCTTATGTTCTCTATTTATGTTCTTCTGAAACCGTGATGTATTTAACGTTCTTGTAATTTATTTTGGTATAATAAATATAGTTATTGCTATATATTCAGCTTAATAGAATATATTACTATAAACATCTACAATTGTAATCTGGGGAAGAAGGCCTGACATATAATTGATAACACAGCCACACAAAAAAAAGTGTGCGGATCTGGTAACAAGACACACGTATTCCTATGGATTTTAGGGCGCTGAATTGAAATTCCGTATTAAAAATCACCCATCACGTCATGGTTGAGCCATAACCTCAAAAAATGACGAAGAATCATGCACTGAGGCAAATAAATTTCAAAATATGCCAGTGATGCAAATTTTCACTTCAAAACCATGTCGACAACTGTGAAGGATCAACCCTTGCCTTATATCAACTTATTTAACATAACTTTACCCAACAGAACCTGACCTCACCTAACCTGAATTAACAGAAATTTATTGAACTACACGTAAAGCTCTGAAGTTATATTTTCCCATTAGCAAATGTGTGCTGCGTCGAATGGGTCAACTCGAGCCTAACCTAGAAATAATTCTAACCTAGCCCAACCTAACCTAACCTTACATCACGAAACACAATTAAACTGATTGTGTTGTCTCGTTGTGTTTGCGGTACCATTTCATTCAGCTTCGGCTTAACCTACATAGAGGTTTAACCTATCCTAACCTAACAAAACCTGACCTAACCTAACCGATTACGTTGGCAACCCTGTTCTTGCGTACTTTCATATTTTGACATTAATAGCAGTAAATGTCTGGAGTTTCGTAACCGTTTATTGCTAGTATTATTCGCCCCTGTCTGTAACCAGGGGACCTCCACGTGGTGACGGTGGGCAACGAATCCACATTGGCTGAGTCCCTGGGCAAACGGCGTTCATGCCGTCATAGCAGACACAGGGTAAAAAGTGTATTACGATGCAGGGAAAACCTCAGTATCGGCGTCTGGTCAGGGTGGGAAAGCGGGCTCTCCGACGTCGTCATCATTCAACCGTAGCTCTTCATCAATGGATCACTTGGTTGGTGTAGAGTCTCATGCTACAAGGAAAAAAACCGCTAGCATTTCTCAATCGCATGCCTGCAAGAATAGCTCAGATTCATTCTGCTACATTTGCAGTAAATATGAAGTGAGCAGTTTGCGAAAATCAATCGACGAGGAAGTGAAAAGTCTTTACGAAAAGTGTTTTGACCGTAAATTGCTGCACCAAGAAACAAAATAGGTTCCTCACGTCATTTGCAATTCCTGCAGACTTATGTTCTATCGTCTAAAAAATTCAAACAACGAAAAGTACCGCAAGTACTCTACACCAACCACATGGAAAAAGCCCGTTATTGCGAAGAACTACTACTTTTGCATGAATTCCGTCAAAGGGTTCAACGCCAAAAATAAAAATAACATTTCTTACATTATTGTGTGCACAGTTACTAGAACAATTGAAATCAATAAAAATGCACGCCAGACTGATTTAAGCGCTTTAGAAGATGATAGAATGCAAGTTGAAAGTCAACGTCATGGGGCCGGTAGTGAAACCAGTCATCGAACAGAAAATAGTTCTGATGATTTTGATGAAAATGACGAAAATGATGACGAATATGGCGTGCATAAAATGAAATTGAAGGTTCCAATATTAGTATCGCAACTAGAACTGAATGATTTTATTAGAGATCTTGGATTACCGAAAGCCGGCGCTGAATTTGCCGCTTCATTTCTAAAAAGAAGAAATCTTCTAGAGCCAAAGACAAAAGTTTCATTCTATCGCGACAGGGACAAAGACTTTAGAAAGTTTTTCGTTAAAGATGAAGAGACGTCTTTAGTGCACTACACTGACGTTAACGGACTAATGAACCACTTAAAGAAAAATCTGTACAGAGACGAAGAATGGTGACTTTTCATTGATTCGTCAAAACGCAGCATTAAGGCTGTTTTACTGCATAACACGAATACTTACGCTCCTATCCATATAGCTCACTCAGCGGTCATCAAAGAAGAATATAACAATGTTAAAATGCTTCTTGAAAAATTTAATTACCCCAATCACAAATGCCAAATATGTGGTGATCTCAAAATCATAACAATGATATTAGGCCAACAATCGGGTTTCAGGAGAGATCCATGCTTTATATACCTGTTGAATAGCAGATATCGAGCCAATCATTACAGCAAAAAAACATTGGCCTTTAAGAGACTCATTTAAACCTGGTTCTCATAATATCATCAACCAAAGCCTCGTTGATCCAGAAAACATTTTCAAAACCACCCCTCCACATAAAGCTTGGGCTCATGATGCAATCTGTCGAGGCGTTAGACCAAGATGGACAATGCTATAAGTATATATCCCTTAAATTCCCTAATGTTTCAGAAGCTAAATTGAAAGAAGGAGTCTTTGATGGACCACAGATTCGAATATTGACAAGAGATACTAATTTCGTGAGCCACATGATAAAAATTGAAATGGACGCTTGGGAAAGTTTTAAAGCAGTAAACGCAAATTTCCTCGATAACAAAAAAAGTCCAGACTACGAGAATATTGTTGCGAAAATGATAAGAAACTACAAAAAGTTAGGCTGCTTGATGAATTGAAAACTTCACTTTCTAGATTCCCATCTGGATAAGTTTCCAGAAAATTTTAGTGACTTCAGCGAAGAACAAGGGGAACGTTTTGATCAAGACATAAAAGTGATGGAACAACGATATCAGGATAGATGGGACGAGGTCATGATGGCTGATTTTTGCTGGATGTTGAAAAGGGAAACGAATGTAGGTCTTAAACGTTAGCGTAACCCTTTGCATCGTTCCTTCGAAGAAAAAAGGACACCTTATAGCAGGCAGAAAATAGAATGAAGTAGATCTATAAATCAATTTAATTACGATAAAAAGCAAGATAAAATGTAAACACAAAAGATAGTATAAATATATTTCTTAAGCCTAAGAAAAGCAGAGACAAAAATTTTTTGAATAAAACTCTAATTCATTTGCATGTTTAAGTTACAATTCTACATTTTAATTTATACAAACATTGTCAGGTTAATTGAAATGGGGTCAATTCTACTTGTAGTTCTAAGTTTCTTCAAATGAGTAATATGCGTCTAAATTTTTAACCACCTGTAGTACAATGAAATGAATTTTATTGTGTTACAACGGGAACACTTAAGTTAAGTTGTGTTGCGTTAAACAGAATTTCGTTAGGTTCTGTTAAGTTAGATTCATCTGTAGGTTAAGATCGAGTTAACCTATTAAATATAGCACACATTTAAGACTGAGAACCGTACGCTTGCATAGCTACACGTGTGCTTGAATTTCATTCGGCTAGGTTAGTTTAGGTCAGGTTTTGTTAGGTTAGGATAGGTTTGACCTCTTTGCTGGTTAAGCCCAAGCTGATTCAAACGGTACCGCAAACACAACGGGACAACACAATCAGTTTAATTGTGTTTCGTGAGGTTAGGTTAGGTTAGGCTAGGTTAGATTTATTTCTAGGTTAGGCTCTAGTTGACCCATTCGATGTAGCACACATTTGCTACTGGGAAAATATGCTTCCAGAGCTTTATGTGTAGTTCAAGAAATTTCTGTTAATTCAGGTTAGGTGAGATCAGGTTCTGTTGGGTAAAGTTATGTTAAATTAGTTGATATCAGGCAAGGGTTGATCCTTCACAGTTGTCGACATGTTTTTGAAGTGAAAATTTGCATCACTGGCATTATTTTGAAATTTATTTGCCTCAGTGCATGATTTTTCGTCATTTTTTGAGGTTATGGCTCAACCATGATGTGATAGGTGATTTTTGATACCGAATTTGAATTCAGCGCCCCAAAATCGATAGGAATACGTGTGTCTTATTACCAGATCCGCACACTTATTTTTGTGTGGCTGTGTAATCAAACGAACTTACCCTTAACTGAAGTTCGCTTATAATTATATGGAAGGCCTAAATCCAGAAATTACAATTCCTGTTATGAAATAGATAACAAATTTTGCCCGCCGCGCGGGCACACTCTCGTCGTACATGGCGCGCGCGGCTCGCAAGTTTGACCGCGCCTAGGGCACACAACTTTTGGTTCTCGCGCTTCATTATGTATTTACTTCGCGCTACGCGCTCGGTCTTTGTATTTTTCCCATATTTGTGCACAGATCTATTAAAATTAAGAGTCAAAGCATCGACAACTGATAGTATTCAGAATGTTAACTTTTCTACATTATGTTCAACACTTTTATATGAACGTATATTTACATTTACTCAGATTATTTAGCGATAGTCAGTTTTCACATTAAACTCAGCGGGCCTCAAATTATACTCAGAGGGCCTTAAAACGTCTACATTTGATGGAATCCACGAAAGTTATTTTTCACACTGATAATGTTTCTCTTATTAAAAATTCATAAGGATAAATTGTTCGAGTTTCCTACTACTACGAATAGCCGTATATAAAATTTTTAAATCTTAAAACAATGGATTCAGAAATTTTTAAAATGCTCTAACTTTTTGAAATTTTAACCAAAATGATTGACTAACGAACTGGTCTTTTCCTTTTTTACTCCTATGTAGTGTGTGAAAGGGCAAAACAATCGGATAATACCTTTAAATTTAATGAATAAACTGTACGCGATAAAAAAAACAATAGATGACCCGCAAAGATGTCGTGTTTTTTCTAAATACAACTCTAGAATTATGGCCAGTTTAACGAAATGTAGTGAAACTACAATTTTAATACGTAGGTGAGGTCGTTACTATTTTATTGAAAGATATTGTTACTAATTGACCCAAGTAATTCTCTCGAACTCGGCTTTCCATATCATTAGAATCGAACTTCACTCACAGGTAAGTTGATTTGAGTATCAATTATATTAGTTAGAACTTGTTCTTTAAATTGTTTTAATTTCCGAAGTTTAATGTACTTTAAACTTAGCACGTGATAGTGAGCTCGAAGTTCTGAGTGTAGAACAGGTTATTCATAATAATTTGGACCTAAATATTGTGAATTACTGGTCATATTTTTAGAGAAACGAGAAAAAATCGATCTCAGTAAACGCGTTAACCAATTACGCTATTAAGACGTTGATATGTCATTTCTCGTTTCTCCTTGGCTCTTCTAGGAGATTTGTACTTTGATGTTAATTTTAACATCCAAATTGTTATCTAATACTGAATACTCTAAGAAATAAGAATCTATAACAGACTTTTAGTAGCTTTTTGTAATTTATTTTTAATATTATATTCAAAATCTTGAGGCTGTTGCTTTGGGTGTATCTCTTCCCTTACGGCTTACATGAACGCCGCTAGTATTTAATTTAAACGTGTACAGCAATTAAAGATATTTCCAGTGCAATATGACTTACAGTCTCAGTTTAAAATAATTTAAACCTAAAAAAAAATTTTTATCAAAATATTTCATCTTTCTACCACAATAGTTAAATTTTTAGTAAAAAAAAATATATTTTTTCAGCCAAAGAAAAAAAGAGTTAATAGATTTTATGCTTTCACGATGATTCATTTTGATAAAAAGAGATATTTCGGGCTTCACTCGTGTAAAAAACTACGAATTGTTTTCCGACATTTCGTGGACATTGCAATTCACATCTTCAGGCCTGACCTGAAACTGAGGTATCAGGTCATGTTGTTATAATCTTCTTTATTCATTATTACTGTTGAGTTGCCTTTATCTGCGCGTAATATTATAATATCTTTATTTTGGTTGAGTTCTTTAATTGCAGTTTTTCCTGTTTTGTTAAGTTTGAGGAGGGAACTTGTGCTAGGTGTAAAAAGTTGGCCGTCCTACGTCGTATGTCATTCGCTTTTTCGGGTGGAAGGGTATATATTGTGGATTCTAAATTGCTGATTATTTCTTCTTTTGGGATTTTCGATGGACCTACAGCAAAATTATGTCGTTTAGATAAGGCTGAAATCATTTTATTGCTCAGAGGGTGGTCAGAAATGTTTTTTACTGTCTTTTTAGTTGAGTTTGCTTTACTGGAAGTAATTTGTCAAACTTTGTTTTTTGTTTTTGGGTGGCAAGCTCTTTAATCCGTTGGAATTGGTGAAACGATACAGTCTGTCAAGTTAAAGCGTGGGTGGCTTTACTCGCAGTCGGTAAGGTGTATCGACATCATTTTGGTGTCAAAATATTAAGCAGAGCTCCCTCTTTCATGCTTTTTGATTTAACATTCAGTTTGCTTTCAATTCTCATCTTGTTACCACGTTACAAAAAAT
>NC_046661.1:43258244-43259354 GCF_010883055.1 Belonocnema kinseyi | reverse complement strand
TCAAAAAGCATGAAAGAGGGAGCTCTTCTTAATATTTTGACACCAAAATCATGTCGATACACCTTACCGACTGCGAGTAAAGCCACCCACGCTTTAACTTGTATAAAGAGCTGTCTCCACAATAGATAAAGGTAACATACAAGAAGAATTACAAAGCGTTAAACAAATCCTAATACAGAACGATTGCAAAAACAAACAAATTAATAAAGCAATAAAAAGGCACACTCAAAAAAGCAAGTTAACACATACTACGAAAGAAAGAGAGAAAAATAACCACCACCCTACCCTACATCCAAGGTGTCACAGGACAAATAGGAAGAATTCTCAAAAAACACAACATCCAAATCATGTTTAAACCCCCTGCGAAAATAGGACAACTAGTAAATAACCCTTAAGATAAAAAGGCACCCCTTCGTGATCCAGGAGTATATAATATCCCTTGTTCTTGTAGCAAAGTCTATATTGGAGAAACCGGGAGAGTGGTGAGCCAACGTATTAAGGAACAAGAGAGTAATGTCAGGCTAAAACATTTCACGCAATCAGGACTAGCTGAACATCATATCGAAACAGGACATAAAATTTTATTTGATGAAACAACAGTCATTGCAAAAACACACAACATATTTACAAGAAAACATAGAGAATCAATCGAAATCTTAAAACGCCGTAATAACATCAATAGGGACAATGGATATAATACCAATTTGAATTGGCTTTCCGTTCTGCCGGATTTAAAGAAAAAGACTTGATTGGCCAATCAAGTTCAACCACTCCCCACGGTGGGGCGCTCTGGCCAATTACAGGCATCGTAGAGAGTATACCAGGTGTATACATATGAAACCGGTATGTTTTCAAGAAAAAAACACATTTATTTCAAGAGAATGATAACAAATATTTTATTCAAAGTATGCGCCCTCGCTGGCTACACATTTTGTCCACCTCTAAGGTAATTTATGGATACCTTTCCAAAAAAAGTCTTCGTTTTTTGAAGAAAACCAGTCATCGAGGCATTTTCCAACATTTTCGTAAGAAGTGAAGCGCTGTTCGCTGAGTGCGTGCCCCATCGATGCAAATAAGTGGTAGTCGGATGGAGCCAAGTCTGGTGAGTAA
>NC_046661.1:43250897-43258144 GCF_010883055.1 Belonocnema kinseyi | reverse complement strand
AAATGGAAACAGAAAATTAATGCTCCCCGCAAATCGTTGTTTGAAGGCACGTATTTTGACATTTTCAAGAGCGAAAAAAATCACGATGTCATATGAAACTTGCAATGTTTGGTATTAGATATTGTTGACAGATGACAATACGCCAATTACCACAAATGGTAAGTTCCGACAGTGCCTACAAGTGTGCCTACTGGCCGCTAGATGGCAATACCGGTTTCATATGTATACACCTGGTACCTAAGAACAACATGATCTGATACCTCAGTTTCAGGTCAGCCCTGAAGATATGAACTGCAATGTTCACGAAACATCAGCAAACAATTCGTAGTTTTTTAAACGAGTGAAATCTATTATTAAGGAACTCTACAGGGAGAGTATTCTTACTAAAACCAACACCTTTAGTAAACTCAGGACTTCTCAAGATAAGCTACTACATCCTTAGCTTTTTTGAAACAGTGCAGGGACAATAAAATCGTCCCAAAATTCTTACAACTGAAAATTAATTTGGGAACATCTAAATCCAAATAGATTCTGCATTATACAAGTTTGCTTCTCGTGCAAGAAAGAATGCAACATACCAAATTTCTTTTGCACACTACCTCTAAAAAACTATTAAAATTTCACCTGTTTCTATCAAACACCCTCAGATTTGAAATTTGGTCCACATTGGACCGCATATCGTTTGACCAATCCCAACGGATTAAAGAGCTTTCCACCCAAAAACAAAAACAAAATTTGACAAATTACTTCCAGTAAAGCAAATTCAACTAACAAATACCGTAAAAAACATCTCTGACCACCCTCTCAACAATGAAATGATTTAAGACTTATCTAAAGAACATAATTTTTCTGTAGCTCTATTGAAAATACCAAAAGAAGAAATAATCAGCAATTTATAATCCACAGTATATACCCTTCCACCCGAAAAATCGAATGACATACGACGTAGGACGGCAAACTTTTCACGCCTAGCACAAGTTCCCTCCTCAAACTTAACAAAACAGGAAAAACCGCAATTAAAAAACTCAATCAAAATAAAGATATTATAATATTACCCGCAGATAAAGGCAACACAATAGTAATAATGAATAAAGAAGATTATAACAACATGATCTGATACCTCAGTTTCAGGTCAGCCCTGAAGATGTGAACTGCAATGTCCACGAAACGTCGGAAAAGAATTCATAGTTTTTTATACGACTGAAACCCGAAATATCTCTCTCTGAAAATGAATCATCGTGAAAGCATAACATCTATTAATTCTTTTTTTCTTTGGCTGAAAAAATATATTTTTTTTACTAAAAATTTAACTATTGTGGTTATAATATTACTCGCAGACAAAGGCAAAACAACAGTAATAATTAATAGAGAAGACTATAACCACAAATGCATGGACCTTCTAACTGACGATACATACAAAAAACTTAAAAAGGATCCCCCAAAAACAATAGTCAGTAAAACAAAAACCCTTCTCAAAGACTCTAAACTTGACAGCCAAACAATATCGAACTTATTACCTACTAATCCCATCTCTCCAAGACTTTACGGCCTCCCAAAAAGCCACAAAGAAAATATTCCACTCAGACCTATCGTCAGCGGAATAAACTCACCAACTTACAACCTAGCATTCTTCCTCACTGCAAAACTAAATCCTTTTACAGGAAAATTCATCACTCACGTTCAAAACTCATTTCACTTTATTAAAAAGGTAAAACAGACTTACATTCAACCCCGAGACATAATAGTGAGTTTCGACATAGTATCTCTTTTTACGAAAGTACCAATCTCGGATACTAGTGATATTATTAAATCTTTCACAAATTTCCCTTCCGAGCTCGTACCTTTGATAGAATACTGTCTCAATAATACTTACTTCTCGTTCAATAATCAATTCTACGACAGTGCCTCCATAACATGGGTTTTTCGGCCCCTACCACTCTCCCATCTGGGAGCGACACATTCAAACGTAGCGTGTCGGTGATTTTGCTCTGCTAAATGCTGCGAAGCCCAGCCTCGTGTAAAGCCAAAAATGCACGAGCAAAAACCCGAGCTCTCCCGAGTTAAATGCTGCGAAGACCAGTCTCGTGTAAAGCCGAAAATGCACGAGCAGGAGCCCAAGCTCTCCCGACCTCACGAATGACGATCTAGTTGCTCCTCAAATTTAATCAGGTTTTGAAATCCTCAGTTACCTTAGAACCATTAGGCTTATTGCGAAGAAGCAAATAAAATATACTTTATGTAAATAGGACTGAAATGTTTCAAATTTAGTGTTACATCCCTTATTCATATTTGTTGTAAACAATTGATTTTTAACAAATAAAAAACAAATTTTCGACAAAATTGTTAAATTTTCAACCTAAGAAATTACTTATAGAAATACATTTTTTAATTTAAACATTGTATTTTATACTAATGTTTACAGTTGAAAAAATTAATTTTTATACGCAAATAAATGCGAATATTCAACTAAAGAAATTAATTTTTAATGAAGAATAATTCGCCAACAAAGAATATAAATTTATAACTAAAAAGAAAAATTTTCAAGAAAAAAAGTGTCAACAAAATTGTTCAATTTTCATTTATAGAAACGAACTTTAAACTAAAAAGAATAAGTATTCGATCAAAAATAGGCTAGTTAAATTTCTAGTCAACAAATGGTATTTTCAACGAAAGAATTTAATTTTCAACTAAAATTATAATGTATCAATGAAAAAGTGAATGGATAAATTTTCGGTTGAAAAATAATTAGCAGCACCAAAAAATCAAAGTTTCGACGAAATATTTAAATGTCCAAGCAAAAAATTAAATTTGCAAACAAATAATTTAATTTTCAAACCAATAACTTTCTACCGAAAACAAGAATTCAACATTTTCCAAATAAATTTTAAAACAACAAAATTTTTTTTATCAAAATAGATAAATTTTCAACGAAAAACGTTTACATTATCAGTTTAAAAAATCAATTTACAACCAACAATTTTTCAGAAAAATAGTTAAATTTCCAAAAAAATAGATGAACTTTCAACCATTTTATACCAAAATAAAAGAAGTTTCACCAAAAAAATGCATTTTCATCCAAAGAAATGAATTCTTGAATAAAATAGATGAATTTTTAAACAAAAGAATATTTTTCTACAAAAAAACCAGAATTTTTGACTGAGAAAGGTCAATTAACTACCAAAACAAATTCAACCAAAAATTATACAGTTAAATTTTTTGTATAAGTAAATGTTTTTTTAACAGCAAAAAAATCGAATTTTCAACCAAACAGTTAAATTATCAACCAAACTATTACTTTTACAAAATTTTTATTTCAAAATAGTTTAATTTTCGATGGAAGAAATGAATTTTCGACTGAAAAATGTTTTAAACAAAAAAAAACCACATAAAATCGAATTTTCAACAAAATAGTTCAATTTTTAAACATATAGTTGGATTTTCATTAAAAAAATTATTTTTTAACCAAAAATGGAATGGAATGTTTTCTCAAATTTTGAAAATTTTTAATAATATTTATTTACAAAAATGTACTTCAAAAGAAAATTCAAAAATATTTTGGAATACCCCAAACGATTTCCTAAAATTTAACAGAAGAGTGTAGAAGATTTTAAAGCAGAATGTTTTGAATTTGAGAAGATTAAAAAGTTTTAAAAAACGTAAATAATCCAGTAAATTCAAGAAATATTTAGAAGAATGGAAGAGATTCAAATCTAATTTTAAACTTAAATTTGTTAGAAATTTAGATTTCCAAAGATTTCAAAAAAATAATCTTTAGAAGCTTTGAGGGAATTCCGAAAAATTTCAAGGAGATAAAATTATTTTTCTTAAAATTCCTGTGAGAAATTTAGAAGATTATAAAAGTCAAGTTTTTTATATCTTGAATGCTTTTTAAAAATTTTGAGAAAAATGTAGTAATTTAAAAATATTTTTATGGAATTTATTTTGTTTTAAGCATATTAGAAATATTTAAAAACTTGAAAAAATTTCTCAAAATTGATAAAATATTCATTAATATCTTCCAAACTTCAAAATGTCCTAAACATCTTTTGAAAAGACTTGAATTTTTCTGATATTTTTTTAAATCCAATAAAATAAAAAATCTAAAGTCCTCTAGGTTCTTTTTTTAAACATCTCTTTTTATGCTATTTTAGGCTATAATCACAATTTTGAGGATTTCAAGAGAAAAGGCCAAAAAGTTATTAACTTGACACCATTCAAGATACTAATCGTTTGACAAAAATGTTCTAAAATTGATGGATGGAATTTAATTTAAAAATGTGTGGGATTTTCTAAACAGAAAACTGCATGAATTTCTGAACTTTCTTATTTTTATTTTTTAAATGTATTTTAATCTGTTTTACGTTTAGTGAAAAATCATATGCTGAAAAACGATAATAGAAATATCTATTTCTTCAACTTCAACTATAATTTGAAAGGCGATTCTTCATAGTATTTTACTAACTAATGGATATATTTTTATAATTTTATTCCTGAAATCTATTCCCTAAGGTCAAAGAGGGTACACAAATATCGTAAAATTTAAAAAAGATCAACTATTTACTATTTTTAATTAAAACATTGTTTTAAAATGTTTTCCAATTAACTGTTTGAAATAAAAGATTATGTTAATTATTCCTTTAAAAATCTTCACAAGTTCTAATTATTTTCGAATCGTTTCAAAATTTTTGAATATCTCTTAAACTAGCTCAAATTTGAAAGAATTATGTTTCTTAATCTTTCTAAAGTTAAGTAATATGGAAAAATTACAGCATTTTGCTTCAAAATATTTTACGTATTTTTTAAACATTTTTGGAAATAAGAAAAAATGTTTTGTAATATTTTTTCAATTTTCTGTTGGAATTCATTCCAAAACATTTATTTACGTTTTCCTAAGAAGTTTCTTTCATTATCTTTCATTATCTGAAAGTCCTTCGTTTATCGGCTTCTATTATTCTTTCATTTTACATAGATATCTATTGTATCTTATCAAAATTTAATATAAAAGTCTTTAATGTTAAGTGTATTTAAACACTACAATTTTCAATGTTTCCAAATTTTTAGAAATAATTCAACAAATTGTATGTGTAATTAAAATAAACTTTTTTTAAATCTCATTCAACTTATTCAAAGTTATCTTTTTCGAATTTTCAAAATTTATGTAATTACTTATTCTGATTAGAAATAATTGAACCTCTTGCGATTAAGAGCGGGGATTCTCCTTGAGAAGAAATGTGCTGAACGTAATTTAAAAAAAAAAATCATACGAATTTTAATTTTAAAGACTAATAATTGTACACAATTCCATTATGTGTTAATTCAATTATGTTCTTAATTCAAGATGTGAAAAAGTGAACACAATCTTTTAACATTTTCCCAGGAATTTTAAGAAAAATAGTTGAACTCCTTGAAATCTTTCGGAATTCCTTTAAAGTATCTAAAGTTTATGTTTGAATTCTTTAAAAATCTAAGTTTCTAACAGAATTTAAGTTGAAAATTCGATTTGAATCTCTTCGATTCTTCTTAATATTTTTTGCATTTACTCCATTTTGATCTATTTATTATTATTATAAAAACATTTCAGTGTTGAAATGTTGTCACAGGCTTATACTGCCCAACATGTCGAAGGCATTTTTGGTTAGAGATGGATTTTTATTTGGTCATTTTTGCACGGGGCTGTCCCGGTATATATCATCAGTCACGGACGCATTTTTATAATGCAATCAAGTGATCTGATGAGAGCAGTCTGCCTAGACATATTGGACAAAACCTGGTTTGACCCCATCATTGACGGACTGGGTTGCAGTCAAGTACACGATGGGGGGACCTACAACTTAAGGTGGGTTCCGAACAACCAGAACCTCGGTAAGGTACATTGAAAAATTTCCAGAGGTACCGGCTCAGGGATCGAATCCCGGACCTCTGAGGTGAAGTCCGAGTCCTTTCGGGGTAGGTGTGGCTCACTCGGTAGGGGAAAGGAGTAGTGTGTAGAAGGGATAGAGATTTTTCAGATTGATCCAGAATTCTCGTGCAATTCAAATAAATAACACGTTCGTGCCGCAACACTGCTCCGACCCAGGCTGCTGATCAATCTCTCTAGCAATCACCCCAAGCGAAGAACCTCACGAAGGTTCCCCACTTGGGTCCATTAGTAACCAAGGTCTTTGTTTCAGGCGTCATTCACTCTACTGAAACTCTTTTTATTAACTATTTGCCGCCATACTTTGCTGTCCTGGCATACTTCTCTAGCTTCTTTTATGTCCATGCATTTTTTCATGCAGGCTCTCGTGTTTCTGTGACTTCTTATGTCTCTTCTAACTAGGGTATCATTCACACATTTTAACCATTCTTTCCGCGTACCTCTGGGCACGCTGCCATTTACTTTACCTTGATACACTTGTTTCGTTAGTCGTTCATTTGGCATTCTCTCAACATGTCCGAACCATCTTAAACGATTTTTTCCCATGTGTCTACTAGCGTCTCTTCTGCACCACTTTCTTTTAGAATTATCTCGTTACTTACTTTGTCCATCAGGGGTTTCCCGCATATTATGCGCATGAATCTCATGTCAGTTGCGTTAATTTTACTCTTATCTTTTTCTCAATAAGTCCATGTCACGCTACCGTATTGCACAGTCGGTAAAAATATAGAATTATGTATTGCCATTTTAGCTTTATTTGATATATTTTTACTTCTGATAAGGGGACCTGCTCTACCAATAACCTTCTTACCTTAATTTATTCATCTATCTAATTCCTCATCTATCTTCCCGTCCGTAGTAAATAAACTACCAATATATACGAGCTTATCAACTTGTTCAATTCTCTCATCATTTAATAAAATATTGCATAGTGTTTTCTCACTCTTTTCTTCGAACACCATATTTTTTGTTTTATTTGCGTTAATTTTGAGGCCCATGCTCTTCATGCTTGCATCTAGTTTATTCAACATTCCTTGTAGGTCTTCGATAGACTCTGCCATAACAACCTTATCATCTGCGAACGCTAACCCACGTACCCTTACTGTTTCGAGATCCACACCCTCCTCTTCGTCGAAGAGAGCCATTCTTAAACACTTGTCCATAAATAATATAAATAACCATGAAGGCATAACGCATCCTTGTCTAACTCCTCGAATAATATCGAAATAGTCACTCAGTTTCCCATTCACTCTTACACTCGCTTTGCTACCTGTATATATTGTTTTTATAGCTTATAGGATCCATCCATTGACTCCATACTCTTTCAGGA
>NC_046661.1:43236640-43250797 GCF_010883055.1 Belonocnema kinseyi | reverse complement strand
GTTCTCTTGTACGCTTCTCTTTTTGCTTTTTGGGCAGCCTGAATTTCATCATTCCACCACGCATCACCAGACATTCTTCCTATAACTGCGGTACCACACACTACGATCGTACATCTAACAAGGATATCCCGTAACATTGTCCAGGCGCCCTCTATATCTTTGTTTTTTATACGGTCTTCCCATGTTGCCCTATCTATTCTTTCGACTATTTTATTTTGGAAATCTATTCGCACATCCGGTTTCTGTATGTTCTCAATTTTGATTCGCGTTTGTTTTGCTTTCTTGGTTCTCTTTTTTCTCCATCCCCGCCCTAAACCCTTTCTAAGCCTTTACCAACTAATTTATCTCCGTTATAGTTTGTTCTTGGATCCCCGAAATTACCTAATACTCTTTCTTCATCCTGATTTTGGATGCCTACCCAACCGTACATGTATCCTAGTAGAATAATTCTTTCGCCATGTTCGCAAATGTTTATTGTGTCATTTAAAGTGTCCCAGAAGCTGTCTTTTACTTCTCTAGGATCACTATCAATCGGCGCGTAGCATGCTATGATAAATAGTCTTCTGATTCCTACTTTCATTCTAGCCCACAACAGTCTGGGAGACACGAAACCATGGTCTCCGAGATGCTGCTTTGCTCTTTCATTCAAAATTAGACCTACTCCTTGTTTACCATGTGATTCACAGTCTACTCCTGACCATATTTCAAATCTGCCTTTCAACACGCCGTTTTTTATGTCTTTAGTTTCGCATCCCTTTTTCTTTGTTTCGGGCACACATAAAATATCTAGTTTCTTCACGTCCATAGTTTCACGCAATTCTTTTACCTTGAGATCATTTGATCCCCTAGCATTCCAAACACCCAGTCTCCATTCGTCGCCTGAAACATGACTTTTAGATTTTCCGTATGCATGCCTTTTGTCATTAAAAGTTCCAGTCCTTTCCAAGGCTATTTTGTAGTATTCATTGTTTAGATTATACGCCCAACTAACACCTTTATGCAATAAGTTTATTTTCTGAGTCGAAATCATGTCAAAGTTAAGTATCAAATCGTCATATGGTGGAGATTGTAGTTCTAACGTCAGTCCAACCAAAAAACTTCAGTTAATAAGGGAGGGTTGGGGGAGGGGGGAGGTAGAACTGGAACCGAGAGATTCGTCGTGGGTTTCTTTTTTTGTTTTCATGCTGAGAAGGTCACCAGCCTTCAGCAGCGTTGTGATATATTTATTATAATCTTACCAAATTCAAACATTTTTCTTTAAAATCTTCTACACTCCTCTTTTAAATTTTAGGAAATACTTTCACATGTTTAAAACCTTTTTGAATATTCTCATAAAGTAAGTTTTTAAAATAAAAAGTAATTAAAAATTTTTCGACCAATCTTGAAAAAGCTCTGTTTCTAATCTTGTCGGACCTTCTAAGCTTTCTAATCATTAAAAACTATTTCAATTTTTCCTGATTTTCTTTGAACTTCGGCAAAATGAAAAAGATTTCCTTAAAATCTTCACAGTCTTGATTGCCCATTTTAGACATAGTTTAAAAAGTATTGGAATTTTTTTAAATCAATTTTTCAAAATGAAAAATTATATTAATTATTCGTAGAAAACTAAAAGAATTTTTTTTTTCATTTTCGTGAAACTTTAAAAAATTCGTTAAAAAATCTTTACAAATTTTAATTATTTTCTAATGGTGTTAAAATTCCTAAATATCTCTTAAAAATACGCAAATTTAAAAGCACATTTTTGAAACCAAAATAAAGTTTTTAAAAATGTGCAACAAAATTGCGCAAGAAGGCTTCATAAGAATTAATTTCCTTATTTTCTTGTAAAATTACACAACCACACAAAAAAATAAGTGTGCGGATCTGGTAACAAGACATACGCATTCCTATGGATTTTGGGGCGTTGAATTCAAATTCGGTATCAAAAATCACCCATCACGTCATGGTTCAGCCACAACCTCAAAAAATCACGAAAAATCATGCACTGAGGCAAATAAATTTCAAAATAATTCCAGTGATGCAAATTTTCACTTCAAAAACATGTCGACAACTATGAAGGATCAACCCTTGCCTGATATCAACTTATTTAACATAACTTTACCCAACAGAACCTGACCTCACCTAACCTGAATTAACAGAAATTTATTGAACTACACGTAAAGCTTTGGAAGCATATTTTCCTAGTAGCAAATGTGTGCTACATCGAATGGATCAACTCGAGCCTAACATAGAAATAAATCTAACCTAGCCTAACCTAACCTAACCTCACGAAACACAATTAAACTCATTGTGTTGTTCCGTTGTGTTTGCGGTACCGTTTCATTCAGCTTCGGCTTGACCTACATAGAGGTTTAACCTATCTTAACCTAACAAAACCTGACCTAACTTAACCTAGCCGAATGAAATTCAACCACACGTGTAGCTATGTAAGCGTACGGTTCTCAGTCTTAAATGTGCGCTATATTTAATAGGTTAACTCGATCTTAACGTACAAATGAATTTAACTTAACAGAACCTAACGAAATTTTGCTTTACGCAAACACAACTTAACTTAAGTGTTCCCGTTGTAAGGCAATAAAATTCATTTCATTACAACACAGGTGGCTAAAAATTTAGACGCATATTACTCATTTGAAGAAACTTAGAACTACAAGTAGAATTCACCCCATTTCAATTAACCTGACAATGTTTGTATTAATTAAAATGTAGAACTATAACTTAAACATGCAAACGAATAAGAGTTTTATTCAAAAATTTTTTCTCTCTGCTTTTCTTAAACTTAAGATATATTTATACTATCTTTCGTGTTTACATTCTATCTTCCTTTTTATCGTAATTAAATTGATTTATAGACCCACTTCAGTTTAATTTCTGCCTGCTATAACGTGTCCTCTTTTCTTCATTTGTAGGTTAAGATCGAGTTAACCTATTAAATATAGCACACATTTAAGACTGAGAACCGTACGCTTACACAGCTACACGTGTGGTTGAATTTCATTCGGCTAGGTTAGATTAGGTCAGGTTTTGTTAGGTTAGGATAGGTTAAATCTCTATGTAGGTTAAGCCGAAGCTGAATGAAACAGTACCGCAAACACCACGGGACAACACAATGAGTTTAATTGTGTTACGTGAAGTTAAGTTCGGTTAGGTTAGGTCAGGTTTTTTTAGGTTAGGATAGGTTTGACCTCTTTGCAGGTAAATCCCAAGCTGATTCAAACGGTACCGCAAACACAACGGGACAACACAATCAGTTTAATTGTGTTTCGTGAGGTTAGGTTAGGTTAGGCTAGGTTAGATTTATTTCTAGGTTAGGCTTGAGTTGACCCATTCGATGTAGCACACATTTGCTACTGGAAAAATATGCTTCCAGAGCTTTACGTGTAGTTCAATACATTTCTGTTTATTCAGGTTAGGTGAGGTCAGGTTCTGTTGGGTAAAGTTATGTTAAATAAGTTGATAGCAGGCAAGGGTTGATCCTTCACAGTTGTCGACATGTTTTTGAAGTGAAAATTTGCATCACTGGCATTATTTTGAAATTTATTTGCCTCAGTGCATGATTTTTCGTCATTTTTTGAGGTTATGGCTCAACCATGACGTGATGGGTGATTTTTAATACGGTATTTGAATTCAGCGCCCCAAAATCCATAGAAATACGTGTGTCTTGTTACCAGATCCACACACTTATTTTTTTGTGTGGCTGTGTTATGGAACATAGCAAAATTGCCTGAACTTTCATTCTCTTGACACCCTGCGAAATTCAGTCTACTTAAATACTCCTCCAAATAGCCAGTTAGCCACCGAAAACGAATCGTGAAGTCGGGGGGCGGGGGGGGGACTCGGACTCGTGCTCATGCATTTTCGGCTCTAAAGGAGGCTGGACTACTCAACATGTAGTAGAGCCGACTCACTGACACGCTACGTTTGAATGTGTCGCTCCCAGATGGGAACGTGGTGAGGGCCGAAAAATCCCATGTTCTGGAGACACTGTTCTACGAACAAACTTTAGGGGCAGCAATGGGCTCCCCAATCTCATCTGTAATAGCCAATGTCTTTATGGAACATCTAGAAATTAAAATTTTCAACCAATCCAAACTTAAACCAGAATTCTGGTTCCGTTAAGTTGATGACACATTTGTCATCTGGCGGCCTACATGCCTCCCCCCACCATCACCCATCTCAAAAACAATCGGTCATCAACTCCCTTGTATACAGAGTTGTCTCCATGACAGATAAAGATAACTTATAAAAGGAATTACAAAACGTTAAACAAATCCTAATACAAAACGATTACACAAGCAAACAAATTAATAAAGCAATAAAAAGACACACTCAAAAAAGCAAGTCAACACAACCTACAAAAGAAAGAAAGAAAAAATACCCTACATCTAAGGTGTCACAGAACAAATATATAAACCATCTGTGAAAATAGATCTACTAAATTACCCTGAAGATAAAAAGATACCCCTTAGTGATCCAGGAGTATATAAAATCCCTTGTTCTTGTGGCAAAGTCTATATTGAGGAAACACTAATAACATCAGTGGGGACAATGGATATAATACCAATCCGATTTGGCTTTCCGTTGTCCCGGATTAAAAAAAATATTTGATTGGCAAATCAAGTTTGATCAGACTCCACGCTGTGGCGCTCTGGCCAATCAGAGACCTTGAAAAGACCTTGAAGATCATCACCAAGATCAATACAGAGCTCACCAATGAATTTCTCGTTGAAATTTACTTCAGGAAGTGCACTGACCTCTTGGAAAACTTAATTAATCTCAAATAACCTCTAACTGACCTTGAACGTTACAATTGCCCGATGACTTTGGTACGTACCTGGACGTAGAATTTTCCGCGCAATCGATTGCAGATGTATAAAAGAGGATTTTCATTTTACAAAACAAAGTTGACCTTCAAAAAGCCATAAAGGTCAACTTCAAGGTCAAAATTAAGGTAACCCTTGAATTCCTCGTTGAAATTTACTTCAGGAATGACCTTCACTTTTTTGAAAAATATTTTACCTGAGGAAATATCCAACAGTTCGGGGACTTTTTAGACAGATACTTTTATTCTGATTTTGATTCTGTAAATTCAGCAAATTTTTCAGTTTCTTCGAGTCTCGGAAAAGTCAAACACGCAGACGCAAACCCTTCAAACAAAAAATCGGGACACGCTTCGAAGCCCTTCAGACGTTGCCGATGAGCAAAGGAGTCGAATTTTTTATCAGATTTTTCAGAAAAGTGTTTCGGACATCTATTTCGATAGTTTTTCACAAGAACGGACCGATTGTTCAGCAACAAAAACTATTTTTGACCGTCTGTTGATAGCTCATTTATACCGACCAAACGATACTGTATCACCGACACGCCGCGCTTTCTACAGCCCATCGATCCACTAATGTGCCAGGCGCTGTTGTTATCCGGGATGTTTTATCATTTAATCGAAAATGTAAAAAAGAGAAATTTGTAAAACTTTGTAGAACTTTAAGAGACTTTTTAAATTGAATTTTTCGATTTTAGTTGTTCGTATTGAAATTCAACTTTTGATGACTTTTTTAATAAACGAACGTACAAAGTGTTCTTAGATAATTTCAATTTTCGCAATGCAATTTAAAGAAAATATTTTTGAACGAAACTTTCAAATTCGAGTTGGACTTTTTACGACTGGGAATATAGAATTAAATGTCAGAAAAGTATATGAAGGTTAGATAAGGTAGGGTTTGCACTTAAAAAAACTTTTTTCTTCATGGGCGAAAGTAGCATTTCTCATAATCCTTGACATTTATCAAATGTATTATCAACACATAAATACAGTCACTCTCCACATAAGTATTAACTTTATTAATACCAGTCGCTTACTTGTCATTGTTTTAACGATAAAAAAACGTAAACATATTTTTGAGTTTAAATGTAATTAAAAATTGTAGACTCCGATGTTATAAAGAATTACGACGTGCATATGCAGGTTCATTGATCTCGATCAGCTGATGCCACTCATAGTGCAGTTAGTATATGGTGGTGAATGAGTCGAGAGACAAGCGCGGCTGCCACTAAACGTTAGAGCTATTTGATACAACGCACTATTGAGAATTAACACCAGAAATTGTTGCCAACCACAAGAACGGGCGATGCTAAGCGCAACACTTACCAAGCTCTCGCCACTGTTGCGCTCAGCATGAGCGGCTCGCGTGAATTCACTGATGGATTTCACAAATTCACTTTTGGGAATTTGAGCACTTTTCCTCCTTTAAACTGCAATTGTAAAGTTTGCTCTATTTTTACATTCTCACGATTTATGACTGAGAAAGTATTAGAATTTTCCGAAATTTCACACTTCGGTTTTTCAACCCTAAAGCCGAAAATGAAGTTTTGGCAATGGCGTCTGTATATCTGCCTACCTGTTTATCTGCCGGTAAACACGATAGCTCTAACAAAATAGAGGATCAAATCAAGCTTTGGCACACTTTTTTATGTCCTATGGGAAAGAACGAGTTCGTTGACCAACATTTCTTGAACAACAGTTATGATTTAATGCATCGGAAATGCTATCCAAAAACCGAATATTCCATTTTCCTTCCGAACGGCGAAAGATGTGTAAGAAAAGTTTTAAAGAAGAATGGTAGCTTTTTAAAAGTCCTAAAGTAAACTGACATCTATTCTAACAGCCGTGAAACATACACGACCAATAAGCGACGTTAATAAACTTCGCTTAATCAAGCGGCGTGCATTGGCTGCCCCGTTCTCGTATCGATGAGATTGCTGCAAGCAACTTATTTGAATGCGAATGTGTCAAAAAGTGCTGCTCTATTTTAAATCAATATATAGAAACGTAAAAGTAACTTTGAATATTATTATTATTATTACGTTTAAAATATTTTCGCAGAAAATTTTTCTGCATTCCCATCAAGTCATATTATAATACTCAGTTTAATCCTTAACTGGCACAACTCCTTTTTATTACGTAAATGGCACAACGGGTATTTACACCCCACGTGCACAAACATGTCCCGCGCAGCCGGTATTGCATATTTTTACAAAAAAATTATATTTAACTTAAAAATTCATAACTCACGTAACTTTAAATATGTTTACCTACAAATTTAGGCTTATATTCTTGAGATACTAGACTTTAAGAAAAAAATTACTGCATTATTGATGCTTCCAAAAAGGTATTCATTTTGCAAAATCAAAACTCGATTTTATAGTCAAATAAAACACTATATTTTCCGTGTGCAAATCAATTTATTTTTATTTGAATGCACAAAAATAGTTAATAAAAGATACAAAAGTATCATAAAAAACAATTTTTCAAAGTTGTAATTACTCTTTCAAACCTACACAGTCGCTGCAAAGGTATGCGCGGTACTCATAGCACGTCGGACGATTGCACGTGATTGCAAGCGTGCATTTTTTACGTTCATTTATTTGATTGCAAGCGTGCAAAGTAATAAAAAAATTATTTCACTTCAGATGATAAACTTACGTTGGGAATTTAAAAAAAATCATTAATGGGCGGGTGCCCAACTTATACTGACGTTTACCGCTCTATAGCATCCCACTTTACCTTTAGTTAGTGATGTCAAATACTGGTTAAAGTCGGCACGTAGCCCATTTTCTCTAATTGAGGCTTCGA
This sequence comes from Belonocnema kinseyi, assembly GCF_010883055.1. NCBI lineage: Eukaryota > Metazoa > Arthropoda > Insecta > Hymenoptera > Cynipidae > Belonocnema > Belonocnema kinseyi. The sequence goes on along the minus strand of NC_046661.1, from coordinate 43,243,167 downwards.
ATGCAAAAAGGAGATATAGAATTATTTTTCTGGAGTGGGGAGGCCCCTGAGAACTTTAAAATAAAGTCTCGAATTTAAATTTTTAAGATATATAACAACAAGGAAAATTTAATGCCGCATCTTTTTCTCCTAATAAAAAAGTTGTATCTTTTTTATTTTTTTATTCATTTATCAAAAACTATTTTTTTCTCTAATTAAAATATTTTAATTTTTTTCATTTTAACTCGCAACAAAATGGGAAGTTTTTAATATTTTATAAAAAAAATGATCAAAAATGTGCATTATTATCTCCGGTTGTATAAGGTTTTAGCGAAAGTTCAAAATGTTTATTAAAAAAATTATTAATCATTTTTTCCGAGATGGTGCACAATTCGTGTACAAACAACTTCCAACGTTTCGGTAGTCAAGTGAATTTTTAGCAAGCGAAACCTGTCAGTGAGAAAATTGTTCATGAAGGTTCAAGAAAGTTTTCTGGAAAGTTTTAGATCAATTTGAATATTATTTGACAAACTGTTGATGTTTTAATTTGCTGGCGCAATTGATTTTCTCCCGCGTAGATATAATATATATAATATATAATAATATATAATAATTTGAAACCTACTAATTGTAGAAAACGAAAGAAACATGAAAGTTTGTAGGAAAGAAATGTCCATAGATTTAGCAGAAATGCGGTAAATGTGTATGGAAAAATGTGAATCATAGAGGAAAATAATTATTTGATAAATTTCATATTTTTGGTGAAATTATTTTTGAGACCACTTTTTAGAACATTGAAAAAATAAAATAGTGCGATTTTATAAAATATTGTTAGAAATTCTTTTAAAAACCCCTTCGAAATACCAAAAATTGTAGCAGTCTGAATAGTATTTTAAAAATTTATATTTTCCGCGAACAAACTAAATTATTGTTTTTTACATTAGAAACATTTTGGTGAAATCAAAGTCGTTTTGAGAAAGCAGGAAACTTGAATTTTATAAATTAAAAGACGTTATTTCTTTGAAAAATCTGTTTAATTATTTTTTAATACAAAGAATTGTAACATAATTCTTATCTTTAGCATCAAAATATCAATTTATACATTGAGAAACAAATCCAAATTTATTACATTATACTTTTAAATGCAAATTAAAAAGGATCGCTTCCTCACAAATTTAAAATGTTTCGGCCTGAAGGGCGTAACCGTCACGAAATCACAAATAATCTTATATCTAAATTGACGCAAAAAAAGGAAAACTCTGAACGAACAAAAATATATGCTCACATATTAATTACTTTTACTGTGAAGCACGTCACACGTACCCAGTAGTGGCATTACTTACGGTTATGAAACCGCTTAAATTACACAAACGAAAAAAAACTCACTAAAAAAAAGACACGTAATCGAAGCTCTGGAGGCAGAAAATATATTATACTTTTGCTGACGCTTACCTCAATCAGAAGTAGCTTCCCACAATCCTTAACCTCTATATGCCAAGCTCGTCAGAAATTAGTGGGCAAAAACGAGTTCCTTCACACAAGCCGATGGCCAAGACTAGACTGGATAGCGTCCTGTTGCTCTCAGCCTTCCCTCTTCCATCAGTCCCGCCAGAATTGCCTTGCCGTCAGGTACTGCCCTCTTTGTCACCACTACCGGTTGTTACTTCCGTGTATCGGAATGGATGTCCCCCTAGTGGTCTACCGGCTCGATGTTTCCTGGCAAGATGGCTACGCCGGTTTGTTTCGACATCTTCCGGCCAGTAAGAAAGCAGTGGACGGTCGTTACGGTGTAACGGGACTGGGTGTAGTATGCAGTGGCAAGCGTCAGCAATCCGACCTCCAGATTAAATATCGAATATGAGCATTGCTTACATTGTATGCTAATTATCACAAAAATAATTGCTTACATTGTATGCTAATTACTAGACTCTATCAGGAAATTTTTGCTGTATTATGTTATTTTCTCTACTCCTAGTTTCATGAACTGGTGTAAAATTCATATTACCGACGCGATTCGTCATTATAAAACATACAAAAACTGTTTTCTTATTGGACTATAGTCCTACCTCAATTGGTTTCAACTCAAACAAAATAAAATGTTTAAGCTTAGAATAAAACGTAATCATTGATAATCCCGCAATTAGGCAGCTAAGGCAAAATTAAAGTTCATAACTAAATCCAGATTCTAAACTCTACACGAAAAGGCTTAAAACTAAATAGGGCTTGAGAAGCTTCACGAAACTTACACGAAGTTGGCTTAAAACTACAGTAGGAACAACACGAAAGAGCTTACAGCTAACTATACATCAGCGCACTAAGTGCCTATAAAGCTTGCTCGTTAACTACTATCGAAGAGAAAACTATAGGCATCTGCGTTTGAAGCTTAACAACTCAGTCAAAAAAATGCTAACGGAACAAAAAAACAGTCTTGTAAAAGCTGAAAGTGTTTTACGTTAATGAGCTTGAAGACGTCTATGCCATGAGTATGAGGAAAACTGTTGTGAACCAGTTGCAGTTCAAAAATTTAAAAAATAATAAAAATTGTTGCTTAAAAGTACAAAAATGTGTAACTATATTATCATCCGTTCTAATACAGATATTAAAGCACCTGTCACTTGTTTTCCAACAAAAAAATGTCTAAAAATATCGCGATTTTCACCAAAAATAAGACTAACACATCCTTACGGGCGATTGAAAATAAATACAAAGCCTATCCATTACAGTTTGCAGTTTGAATCGCTTTAATATCTGTATTAGAACTAATGATAATATAGTTGCACATTTTTGTACTTTTAAGCAACAATTTTTATTATTTTTCAAATTTCTCAACTGCAACTGGTTCCCAATAGTTTTCCTTATATTCGTGAATTTTTTGACATTTTTTCCATCGCCCCTTGTATAAAAAATAATGCGATAAGCTTGACTGTTCTTAAATGTACCCAAAAAACCTGACTTTTTTACATTTTTCAGTCTGCTAAGCACAACAATTTTTTTACATAAACGTCTTCAAGCTCATTAACGTAGAACACGTTCAGCTTTTAAATGACTGTTTCTTTGTTGCGCTAGCATTTATTTTGACTGAGTTGTTAAGCTTCAAAGGAAGATGCCTATAGTTTTCTCGCTGATAGTAGAGTCGCTTCAGGATAGCGTCTGCCAGGGCCTTATTGAGGGGGTGATCTGCATCCAAGCTTACCCTTTTCGCAGATTGACTACCACTTTGCTGTTCAAGGAGACGTAACGCCTGTTGGAGAAGCCCATACAATGACCGAGGTTCTGAGACGGTAGAGGGTTGCAGGAGAGAAAGGGCGGCCTGATCAGGTAATGAAAAGTGACTTCCTTTTCCGTCCCCCTAATTCGCTGGTAGAAATTCCAGCAACCATATGGCGGTGGTGACATTAGTGGTTGGCGGAGAGCTCTTGGAAGCACTTTGTGGGCCCAAGGTGAGCAAAGTGCTGGTGATGGCTGTTCAGGCCCCATGTAAGTCACCCTCTGCTCGGAAAGTTGGATAGAACCAGAGGTAGAACTTGGAAATACACAAAGTGTGGTCTCTGGCCTGACAGGAACAATCTGAGGCTCTGTGCTTAGGAAAGGGGATGTTACCTCTAAGTTTCTAGAATTTTTGGTTTTCCGATTGCGACTCCCTGTGTCGACAATATCGTCCAACTCGCTGCGAGATACCCCTATCTTTACCCTGGGCCCCGGGACGAGAGATAAAGTGGAATCGCCCTTATTCTTTTATTTTCAGCCGTTCGCTTAGGCGGGGTTCTTCGGACTGGGATGCCGATGGTTCTCCTGCGCGGCCTTTCTCGTTTGCGGACTGGGAGGTAGTCTCGGATTGGATGGTCTTGGGATCCCGAAGTATCGCAGGTGTTAGTGCGGTCGGAAACAGACATGGGCTTACCTTCGCGGGTTGGCTTTCGGGGCCTACCCCGTTTTCTGGGTAGAGGACTCTCCACAATTCCGGACTCGGGACCCTTACCGGTCTATACGGGCGGTCCTGTTATATTTCGGCATCCGTGAGGAAGCAATTCTTTCGGTCGGAGGGTTCCCAGTTGAACTGGAGGAAGACTGCCTGGTAGATAGCTCGGGAACTTTCGAATTGAAGACGACAAGAGTGGCCACGTCGCCTTCGAAGCACCTGCACCGTTTCCGGACGAAACTTCAGGATTTTCTTCCTCATCTTAAAGCTGCGACAGCGAGGCTTCGGTAATTAAATTCGGATCTATCAACCAATAGTGTTTTAAATCTTTAATATGAGCTTTTTCGATTATCCCGGACTCAGTTTGGATTTCGTAAATTATTAGTGATATTACTTTTGTAACCTTGAACGGACCTGCATATTTCGGAGCTAGCTTTTTTGCAACATAATCTATAGCCGACGAAAAAATTTGGGTTTTACGCCAAACAATGTCACCCACTTGGTAGCGAGTGTTTCGTCTACAGCGATTATAGTATTTCGTCTGACGATCGGATGCTATATGCAAGTGATGTGCGACCAGATCTCTAAGAGCCGGAAATCGCTTAATTCTACATTCCCAATCCTCTACAGATAACGAAACTATATTTGGGGCTCTCTCTTTCTGCCTGCCTAACGTTTTTGCCAGTCTAGGCTCTCTACCAGAGTTTTAGAGCGCTGTCAACACACGAGTGGAACTATGCACAGCCGTATTATACGTAAAAGGAAATCGGGAAGATGTTTATCCCAGCTACGATGATCACCCTCTCAAAAGAATGATATCATGGTTTTAGGTACACGATTAATACTCTCAACCGGATTAGCTTGAGCGTGATACATATCCTGGAAAAGCGGGATGTAATGACAGATGTCCAGATATCTTAGTGTCGTCTGCCTCAGTAATCAACTTGCCTCGAAGCTCCAATGGCAAAAACAGTTTCCATGCATCTAAATCAGGTAAGAATGGATCGGTAAGATGATCGCGACAATGGCAGTATAGACGATTACCTTCCAGTTTCCACTTCGGAAACTGATAAGGCATCTCTTGGACCAATTTAGTTCTGCGAGTATACCACAAATCATCGGTCTTACCGATGGCATATACCATTCCAGAGTCTGGTTCGTACATGCGTGACAGTGCTTCTGGTACATGATGAAAAGCACCCTTTCGGTGTTTAACCTCAAAGTCGTATTGTAACAACTCAAGGGCCCATCTACTTAGTCTCCTAGTAGGATCTTTTAAGTTATAGAGCCATCGGAGACTACTGTGGCCAGTAATCACCATGGAGTGATAACCCTCCAAATATGGCCTACATTTTTCGACCGCCCATACCACTGCTAACATTCTTGCTCTCTCACGGTCAAGTTTTTCTCAGCGCCTTGCTTTGATCAACTTGCAAAGGCTGTGATGTATTCCACGCCATCTTGGACTTGAGTGAGGACGGCCACCAAACCGGTACTGCTTGCGTCTGTTTGTAAACAGAATGGCAAACGAAAATCTGGCCTTGATAACGTAGGAGCGGCAATTAATTTGAATTTCAATTCTTGGAAGGCCTTTTCCTGGTCTTTTCCCCAATAAAACCTCGGATTTTTCTTCAATAATCGATGAAGTGGTTCTAGTTTTTGGGCGAAATCCTTTATAAATCGCCTGTACCACGAGACCATACCCAGAAAACGTCTAAGTTTGCGCAAAGTAGTAGAAGCAGGATACGATGTTACAGAGCCTATAATCTCCGTCAGGCTTTCTGATCATCGCTACCGGGTTACACCATTCGCTTTTACTGGGACTTATAATTCCCTCAGCCTCAAGCTTTTGGGCGGATTCTCTCAATGATTCTTCAGCCTTGAGAGAAAGACGCCGATAAGCCTGGCTGATGGGAGGACTTCCCTGGATGTTTATGTACTGTTCCACCGTGTGAGTAGCAAGAAGCTTAGTTGTCATAGGAGGAATTTTTCTTTCAAGAAAATCTTCCAAATAGTTGACCTCGGGAGGCTTCAATTCCTGTATTCCAGCACATGCTTGCTCGACTGCATCCGAGAGAGAAACATAAACATTTTTCGCACGATTAGCTGATAATAAAGATGGCAAAATAGCTTCTAAACCGATTTCTTGTCCCTGATAGGTTTGCCAACCTAAAAACGTTAGGGGCAAAATGGCTTGTCCGGCAGTTTCCTCGATCCACCCCTTAGGGTACATATTACCCGTACGTGGTTGATCCGCTAATTCTTTAAGCAGACTCGAAAAATTCTCAAAGGCCGGCTTACCAATATAGGTACAGCACGAGCCTGGATCGAAGGCTATCCAGACAACCGTGCGAAACATTTTCTAGGTGGAAGGGGTTACCAGTTGACAAGAAGGAATCTAAAGACGGGTAACGTCCTCGGAAGGGCATCGCGAATACCTAAGGGGGTTTCTTTATTCGCGAAACGCGAAACCCGTAGTCTCTCAATCTCTGCGGACAAGTGCCGCTCCCCAGTCTCCTCCCACGAATAAAGCATGTGACGGCAATGCTGTTGGAACCTCATTAGGTGCCATCTCATAGCCTATCATAACTATTGTTATTCTATAAAATATTGCAAATTTACCCAGCAT